>NC_140954.1:44963224-45115724 GCF_014529385.1 Adiantum capillus-veneris
GTGCTAGGTTGGATGAGACCCTTCTCAAGAAATCCTTTTATGTGGTTCATTATTTCTTCATTTTGGGCTCGGCTAACTCAGTAAGGTGGCTGGTTCGGTGTTGTACTACCGGGAATCAAATCAATCGTGTGATTCTCAGACGTGAAGGAGGTAACTCGCCTGGAAGGCCTTTAGAGAAACTGTCAGCCTAAGCTTCTATAAATTCTTGTCGATCCTTTTCGAGATTAGACATATTTGACCTTTGTTCATCATTCAATTCTTTCAAAAAGATCGAGTAAACAAAAAGACTGGATTCCATTAATTTGGAACGGCCGAAGCGGAGGCCCGATACAAGTGGAGCGGACTCACCCTTTAGTTTTACATCAAGTACAATCTCTCTGTTCTTCTCATTTTTCAAGATGGCTTTCCTTGCTCTATAATCAACCATGGCGCTGTTCTTGTGGAACCAAGGGATTCCTAGGAGGACGTCACACCCTTCCAAAGGCACGATGTAGAAGTCCTCGTGCCCTAAATACCTCTGAAAATGCAACCGAAGTTTGCCAATGACAGTTGTAATGGCAACATCCCGTCCGGATGCCGCTAGAACTGCCTTGCCCTCTGGCCCCATTTCCTCGGGCGTAATTCCAAGTCGAGCCGCCAATTCGGGTGAAATAAAGTTGGCCTTGGCTCCTCCATCAAAGAAAATTAGGGCTTCTTGTTCTCGCACTTTGCCCCATGCTTTGCAAAGTTCAGTACTTTCATCCATCTGATCAGGGTTGGTCCCCCACACAGTTTGGTACCAGTTCGGCTTTCTTCTTTCCTTTCCTTCCGCGCTCTTCAACTGCTGTGGAACTCTATGGCTTGTCTTCTGTTTGTCCTCTGGGTGCCTTGTGTGGGTAGTGTGCCGACACATGCCCATGTCTCCACATTCCCTCTTTGAGATACTCAGATCGCTCTTCTTCTGTCAATTGGGGACGTGTGCCTTTCTTTTTTAGGAACTTTCCTCTTCTTCTGTTATCGTTATTCGAACTTTGTCCGGTCCTTGTTGTCAAAAGTTGATCAGTCCGATACGTAAGAGTACTTGAATGCATTGCAAACCCTTGCTTAGCATGTCCCATCAGCTGTTGTATGGATTCAGACTTCTACAATCAACAGTAATCTCATATCTCTTTGGGTAGACCACAACAGAATCTCTCAACAGAATCTCTCGGTCTGATACCACTGTAACAGACTTACTTGGACACACCAAGTGGGGAATCTTGCACGACACACGAGAGAATACTTAAAAATCACTTAACAAAACTTATCACAGTTAAAGAGAGATGACATGGCCCGACGTAGTTACGTGCCTCGAGGTATTGGCCCCAAAGTCTGGCGCCCCGCTCGGTATTTATTTTTATATTAATTCTTGAGCAAAGTACAATGTCCGAGGGTCCTCTCTACCCAGTGCTCCGAAGCCAATTTGAGGGAGAAGAGGCCATGGCAATTCTTTTATAGGCTCTCAAGCCTAAAAGCATTACATGAAAAGCTTCGAGTCCAAAAGTTGTAGTGTAGCCAACGGAAATTGCGTCACAAAACGCGGACGTCCGTACAATCCGGTACGTCAGAGTATTTCGTGGGCGTCCGTACTGCCTTTTACACATCAATTTAAAAATCCTTGTGTCCCCCAGGGCCCCATCGGACGGGACTTCATAAGTTGGAACAACTTAAAACTTTCAATTTTGTCAGCTTTCGTTGAGTCTCGTCCGACATGTCACATCATCATTTTGTGATATTGTGAGGTAGGTCTCTCATGTCGGGTTGTGTCTAGCCATGTTTAGCTCGGGTTTTGGCTTGGTTCCATGGTCTCTTGTGTTCGAGTCTCAACATTAATATTCTTGGAAATGTTACTGTTCTAAGCAACCTACTTTTTATTGGAATCATCAGCAACAGAAGCAGCAACATGAAGCTTCCAAAGGATCTCATCTTAAAAAGAAATCAGTCCTATCAAGATGGGCTTACTTAGTGGCACATATATCCGACCCTAGTCAAGTACTCGGTCGTGAATGCCGGGACGCTGGACAAGTTCCCCCTCGCGAACTATGCCCTACATTTAAGTCTTTGTTGTTTGATGGTGGTAAAGTTGAAGATTTATGGATCCTTTCCTTGTGCAAGAGGATTCTTCAGAGGTCTAAGAGGCAACAACTCCCTCAACCTCCTCCTCCTCAATTAGAAGCCTTAATACCTGTTGAAACAATTGAAGATTAAGCAGATTCTGGTTCTTGTTTGACAATCAACAGGCACATAAACCCTTATTCGGCCGTGATCTAGGCAGAAAAATTCGCCTCGTTCTCCCTTGCAGAATAAATCTTTCTCTTTGAACAGATACCAAATGCAGCGGTGAATGATAATCCTTCAAACTTGAAGACTCCATTCCTTATCCTCAATGAGACAAAGGATAAAACATATGCAGACTCTTGCAACACGACTTTAGTGGGTGCAATGGAATCTTTGGACACAACTTGTTCTATTGATAAACCCTTACAGATGGATATACCTTCACTACTCTGCCTCAGTCTACGACATTTCTTCGCCAGGATTTTATAGTTCCAGACAAACCAGTGGAATACCTTGCAGATTTCCAACCAATGGTCATCACTCAACAGAAATTTAAAGTCAGTTTACCAAAATTTTCACTTGAAGCAGATAATGATTCAATCTTTTCTTGGACAAAGCTCGAAGTTACAAATGATTTTGACAAAGGCACTAATCAAGTTGCATATATGATCAGTTTTCAGTTTGGCAAAATAGTTATGGTCAAGAACAGTGCCATGACATGGGACTTAACAGTTAGAGCTTTGGATGCAGAAGCAAGCAGAAATACATTTTCCTTCTCCCGGAGTTTCTACAACTCTTGGTTTTATTTTAAATGGGAGGGAATGTCACGATTGTGACATATTCTTTGTCTTTGTATTACCTTCTTCACTAGAATTTTTTGCAGATACGAAGACGTACTGGATTAGAGACCCTTGTTCTCGAAAGGATGTGTCTCTTCGCCCAAGAGTTGCACTTGTTCGGCGAATAGCCATGCCTCTTCAGCGAATGGCTGCACCTTTACGGTGCAAGGTCACGACTATTGGCCTAGAGTCATGTCTCTTGACCTATGGTCATGTCTTTTCACCGTGTCTCTTCGGTTTCTATATAAGAACGCTCTTGTAATAGATTTCAATCAATCAAACACAGTCTTTTAAGTCTCTTGTCAGAGTTGTCTTTCTAGTTCCGTTCAGAAATATAATAAACACATATGAAGTAGTAGTACAGTTCTTCACACACTAGACTTATACGTTAGGACTTGATTCAACCGGCCTATATGGACACTCATTTATCCTATGGGATACGATGTGCTATTGGTCAGATGCACACATCATTGCATGAGGTAGAGATTGGCAGATTTAGTAGAGTACCAGCAGAAGCCATGATATGCCAACTGTGCCATATAGAGCCAGAGACAGAGTTACATCACATTTGTCATTGTCCGGTATATTATGAGTTACGAGGCCGCTTTCACTGTCTATTCAGAGAGGGCTTTGGACTGTTGGCTAGAGTCATGAGATATCAGGATCAGAGTTGCCTCGGATTGTTTTTGCTAAAGCTGCGCAAACACAGGGAGAGTCTCTTGAGGAGACCAGGCAATGGGAGACATTCACAGAGGGAGATCACCGACTTCTTTAGAGCAAGGACTCAGCAGCCAGATGAGCATGCTTCATAGCAGACTTCAGAGCCCACTTCTTCCAAAGGTATATTAGAGGATAGAGCCATTGAGCTCGAGAGAGCTAGACGCCCACGTCTACGAGGGCGACCATGACATCGACGGAGGCTCCATTAGAGAATCAGGACTATTCTAGCACGACATGGGAGACGCCCAGTAGAACTATTTACAGAGGCGGACATTGACGAAGCTCTGCAGTGACCGATGCAATACTTTCTCGGACAACGCCCGATGCCGAGCATCCTCGGGCATGGATGATGATGATGATGATTTTTGTTTGACGATCTTAGTCTCGTAGTTTAGTCTTTCACTCTACTTCATTTTATTTTATTTTATTTTTGTAACCAGACATTGGATTAGATTTACACGGATTGTATCAATTTGGTCTCATATGTCATTTTGGCCTTTTGAAGACGTTTAATATAACATTTCATTTCATTTCATTTCTCTCTCTCTCTCTCTCTCTCTCTCTCTCATTCTCAGATATCTTGTCTCTTTCTACCTCAGTGATCTCTCTTCTCTACATGTGTGCCTTGTTCATGTGTTTGTCATTGTATGTGTTTTAGATCGGAGTCGAGGTATCCAGCGGGTACCCACCGGATCACGAGCCAATTCTTTTCTTCGTTGCATCTTTTGCTGCCACCTTTGACAAAGGAACCTCTCTTTGTCATTCATTCTCTATAGCATGAGAAGCATTTTTTGCATGAGCCTTCTAGTGGCTCTAGTCTGTACCGAGTACACCTCGGAGTGACCGTTAAGCTAGATGGTTCCAGTCCTGTGAGCAATTTGGTGGCTTGATTGATTATGTTCCCAGTAAAGCTAACCTATTTGCAGATACGTTCAATCACGAAGGATAGATCTTGGCACTCGAGTCAGTATCCATTCAGGAAGTATCGTTTGTTCACAGAGTCTCTCATTTGTGACGGTCTCTTGTATTTTTGTCACCGTCTTTGTGCGTTATCTTCTCATAGGAAAGCCATATTGCACGATGCACATGATTCACTCACAAATGAGCACAAAGCATGAAGATCTTTCTAGGAAAGTGAGAAAGTTTGCATTCAAGGAATACACAATGTTCCACCGTTGTTGATCATGTCAATAAGTTTTGCATGCTCATTACTTGGCAAGAGATAGTCGTAGCACAGACATCAAAACGATTGCCCATCAAGCATTGGTATTCCCTTTGTGTTTTGTCAAAGTCGATTGTTTCAGGTAGCAAAGTCAAGTTTAGATGACATTTTTGGCATGTACTTGGTGAAAGGTTTGGCACTTCGTCACATTTTTCATCTGCATTCCATCCACAGTCATTTAAGAAGCATAGTCCTTTTCCAGTCACTCGAAAAGTAAAAGATGTGTCTATGAAATTGTGGCTGAAGTTGTTTCAGGGAGATTCTTGAAGAGGACGAATCCGAGCTCGTAGATGAAGTCGAAGACATTGGCTCGGAGCAGATTTTTCTACATCGCTTTCGGTGCGGATCAAAGAAGCAAGCACGAAGTATCCCGGCCCCCACACAACAGAGTGGACGAATGAAGATTTCTTCGCAGATTCCCCGGAGTTGTTGGCGGACTATATGGAAGCCATCCAGCTTGGTACCAGTACCTCATCTTGAAATGGGGGACGTCACAGTGTGCATCTACCCCTATGTGCATGTGGACAAGCTAACTCTTGTTTCTAGGGTTTAGGACGGCCTAAGAAGTGTTCTGACATCCTTGTGAGCTTGTACGTAGGACCTGCTTGTCTGGTGTCACGAGGACGTGGCAACTGCTAACCTTAGTTGTTGGTTTCTTTCCAATGATTTTTGTTTAATTTTTGAGACCCTCTTTTTGAAGTTGCAAATGGTCGGACATTATATGGCCAATGTGAACGGTAGTTTCACCCGCAGACGGGAAGCTGGTCGGTACTAGAATTTGTAAAGTAAAAGGATGTCTAGGCTCGGTTCAAGATCATGTAGGTCCTCCTATCGCACTTAGCAAGTTGGTGGATACTAGGAAGTGAACTCAATAAAGGCACAAAGTCAAGGTGGGATCACCAACAGAAAGTATCCGACAGTTGGGCCACATTGCACTTTTGGATGCGGTCCCAATGAGGATAGATGGTCAGATGACCAGTGGGAGCCCAACGGAATCATTTCCTAAAATTTAGGGAACTGCTATTTTGGGCCGTGAAATGTGTTCGCGTCATTACCTCCGGTATGACTAGGGGAACATTTTATAACTCTGCTGCAAAGTCAACTGATGCACCGGTTGAGAGATCTTTAAGCGGGAAGCCCCATGCGGAGAAATTGCATGTATGAATGCCAAGTGGCACTTTTTGGCCAATTTACCAAGTTTGGGAGAACAAAACTCGTAACTGATTCTCTCTATTTTTGAGCTTCCCGTGACTTTACCTAGGACCAAGGAGCTCATTTTAGGCGAGCTCATTTTAGGCATTGGAAGGCATCAGATGCGTGTTTACAGGGCTATTTTGCTGCGTTTTCAGCGATGCGCAGGTTTTGACAGCCATGGAAATCTTCTTCTTTTTGCATCTATTTGTTCACAGATGCATTACAAGTCAAGCGCAGAAGAGGGGACGCTCGATTTATACTGGGGGGATGCTTCATTGAGAACCTGTCATAGGTTAAGAGCTATGGAGTGCTTTCTTTCCCTCCCATGTAGAGTGTGGTGCTAGGAGTGATGCCCTGCACGCTACACACTGCTCTCTCTCTCTCTCTCTCCCCTATGTGCAGTTATGTGATGCCCCACAAGAGGGCTCTTCATTTGACTGATGTACAACTGTGCGGGTTCATGCTTTTGTGCTGAGGCAAGAGCCTCCTTGAGCAGGAATAGGGGTAGCTAGCTGCTACTCCAAAGCAGGCACTGGTGAGGGTCATAACCTCACCGTACAGGTGCAAATTCAGCGTTGTGTATGTGCAGAAAATTGACTGTTTTTCAGCCATACGGACGCCAGAACCATTGGGAACAGTGCCCCACTGACAGAGGACAGTTCGGGGACTGTTTAGGGCTGAAAACAGGGCAAAAACCAGAAAATACAGCGAGCTGAATTTACTGTTTTTGGGCAGGAATCAGAGGGTTCATGCTTGTGGAAGTGAGTTCCAGCAGGGGAATTGGTTTCGCGCAAGTTTTGGGGCTGTTATGCTGCCAAAATTTGGCCAAAACAGGTATCTAGCGGGATACAGGTAAAGGATTCCCAGGACTCTACTTTGTAATTTACCCTCTCAAAGTATAAAGAAATACCGAAAGGGGCGCCAATTTTGGGGCCTACAGGTTGTCGGCGTCTGCTCGGAGCATTCTAGCTTCCGAGCCGTGTGTGTGCTTAAGTGTTAATTCCCGTCACAGGTTTCCTTTGCATGTTCTCTTTGTGTGTGTCTAAAGTAAAGAATTTCGGGTGAAAGCCAACGCCTACCGCCCCTTATGGGCCGGTTTCATCCGAACACTTTAGATTAGTTGCATACCCTCTGATTGCACATGAGCATAGCCAGAGTTTGCTACATGTAGGCACTGAAGAGTGTTCCTAGACAGTTGCATTAGTACCGAGCCTAGGTATTTGTCTGCATGTGAAGCACCTCTTATGTAAGTGAGTTCATTAAGTCATTAATGAGTGACATTTTTAGCAATCGTGGGATTTTTATTGGCATTGCCCCGACCCAGCTTTAATCCCATATATAAGTGACCCCAGGGGTCACTTCTCAAGCATAAGTCAATACCCTCAGTACTACACAATTTTGTAACAAATTGGTCTCATACATTAGTAGAACATTTCATTTCATTTCATTTCTTTCTCTCTATCTTCACAATTATGTAACATTTTGGTCTCATAGGACGTACTTTTAGCCTTTTGAAGACTTTAATATCATTTCGTTTCTCTCTCTATCTTGTATTTTAATTTACCATTTTCGGTCACTTGTACCTGTACAGGTGTCGGTATAAGCGTCTGTACAGGCGTTGGTATGATCGTCTATACAGGTGTTGGTATGAGCGTTGGTATAGGCATTGGTATGAGCGTCTGAAACAAGCGCTAGTATGAGCGTCCGTATGGGAGTTGGTATGAGCGTCGATATAAAAAGTGATTATACCGGTACCAAGTACTCACAGTACCTTAGCTTCTCTTGCGTTTTGCACCAGATCAGGCCACCAATACCAGCATTTCAAGTTTTCAGCCATATCCTTGCTATACCGCGAGACAGATCCAGCCATCAATACCGACATTTTTAGTTTTCAGCCCAAGATAGAAGATCACCCAGTGTTTTGAGATTCAGCCCTCAGATTAGCCAGCGTTTTCAGATTTCAGCCCTAGCCTCATCGTTTGATCGCAGTCCCAAGATAGATCAGCCCTAGCGTTTTGCATTTTCAGCCCTTAGTCTCTCGGATCCAAGCATCAATAGCAAGATCCCATTAGCATTTCAGCATCTAGGACCATTGTATCAGCATTTGTGCAATCTAAAGAAAAGAGGGGGGACCCTTGGAGGGGGGTTTGGAATCCCATCTGTTGTTAGTCTCATTAGGAAGTGTTCTGCCACCCTTTTGAGCTGTATGCATGACCTGCATGCCTAGGCACTTTACATTATTGCGTACCGCTTATTGCACATGAGCACAGCCAATGCTTGCTAGGTGTAGGCATTGGAGAGAGTTTCCATATATATCATTTTTACCCAGCCTAGGTAGTTCACTGCATACGAAGCACCTCTTATTAAGAGTTATAAAAGTCGTGGGGTAGTTTCTACAGTCCTGCTCGACCCAGGAGTAAAGACCTATATAAGTGATCCTAGGGGTCACCTCTCAATGCAAGTCCGTCAATACCAAGTGGCGTAGCACCTCAAAAGACCTAGTGTTTCTTGCCACCACCAGCTCGGCTTTTTTCAATAGTACATCGTACTCAAGTAGCAGAACCTTCAGCCTTTTTACATCCAATCATCAGGCATCCTTTAGCACCGGCAGTCCAACCCCAAATCAGCCATCAGTACAGCATTTTTGCATCAGATCGTCCCTTGCAGTTTTCAGTCCTCATATCCATGTTTAGGACCAGCGTTCTCAGTTTTCAGCCCATGTTCACCGACGCCATCAACACCCTCGACATCGGCATTAGCAAATCAATCCATTGCCTCGTCGTCAGCTGCAGATCCCATCAGTTATCCTAGCATTTTTCATTTTCAGCTCTTAACCTTTCAGATCCAAGCATCTATAGCAAGATCCCATCAGCATCTCAACATCTAGGACCATTGTACCAGCATTTGTGCAATCTAAAACAAATACCTCTTTGGATTTGGGACCCCGTCCGGTGTTAGTCTTCTTCTCTCTCTATCACTCACAGTATCGCTCTTCTCTCTCTAGTCTATTGCACATCTCTCTCATGAAGCAAAAGGAACCTTGAGTATGCACTGAGCACTAATCCTGAGTTATCACCATAAATCACCTTCGTTGCACATTACATCTTATGATTGCGAATGACTACATAAGATGCAGAAATAATGAGCATATTTTCTTTCCAACTAACTTGTGGATCAATCTCACGAAACCACTCAATGCCAAAAATCGTATCATATCCAGAGAGAGGAGAAACAACAAACTTGCGATGAAAACAACACAAACTATCACATTAGGACATTAGTGCGTGATTGAAGAGTGCATGCTAGGAGCAAATCCACAAACCACAATGGGATGTACTGGAATAGCCGCTAAACATGGGCTCTTCACAAGAGAATCACTAATCATATCATGTATATTGTCAGGATCAAACAAGTTCAAAATGCGCTGCCATTCACATGACCATAACACTTCATGGAGACTCATCTAGATGATCATTAGAAACTTGGGATGCACTCCTTGACTTATTTTTATGACACTAACGAACGATGTGGGTTCTGTGGGTTCTTTCTTAGGTGATTCCTTAGGACAATATATATACCTGAATGTATCCAGGATAAGCCGAGACTCACCCTTTAAAGGAAAGTGCAAGGTATAGACCCATGGTAGTCGCCCACAAGACAATATAACCATCAACTTCATCATGCATAGTATTAACTAAATACCACGACATCCCCCACTAACGTCGTCAGTGTCCAATAGTGGGTGAAGAACTAGGTACTAACATATGCTCTTAAACACAACACACCACACGTTCACACATACATCAACACGAAGTTCAGTGTACTGAGTTGTTGTCAAGACTCCGAAGATCAAGGGCAGGACTCAACCATAATGAAGCCTAGCACTAAAAGAAGCATCAAATAAGAAGAATTAGGACTAAAATGAGGTAGTTGATAGGGCATACACACCACAAAAGATAGAAACAATTAGCACAATATCAACCGGTCGTAATTCGGGCGAAAACTTCACAATGTGAAGTCTGCATGTCCGTTATATGATTAAAGAATATACCTAAACTTTTCCACTTTGTAATGTGCATCGGAAGTGATTAATGGTACAATTTCATAGACACATCTTTTGTGTTTTAATGACCGGAAATGGACTATATATCCTACGAGATTGTGGATGGAATGCATATGAAAAATCTTACGGAGTGCCAAACTTTTCAAAGAGTGCTTGCCAAAAATGTGATCGTAACTTAATTTCTCTATGTGAAACTATCGATTATGGTAAACCACAAAGATAATACCAATGCTTGATGGACAATCGTTGTGTTGTGACTGTGTTCTTCTAAGGAATGATCATGCTGAACTTATTGATACGACAAACAATAGTGAAAGAGTGTGTATTCCTTGAATGCAATCTTTCTACCTTCCCAACGTGATCTTCATGCTTTTGTGCTCACTCGCGAGTGAATCATGTACATCGTGCAATATGGCTTTTCAATGAGGAGGTAATTCACAAAGACGATGACAAAAATTTAAGAAACTGCCACGAATGAGACACTTGGAATATGCATACTGACTTTTCATGCTGTCAAGAGATACTTCTTGGATGGGTCAATGCACGATGTTTTCCGCGTTGCTTATTTGATTTTTTTTTTTTCCAAGAAAAAAGATCCTTCCATTAGTTAATAATAACTACCTGAAGGCTACAAACCACCTCTACAAGAGAGTGCTACATCGGAAACATGGTGAGACTCTCCCAGTGAGAAAAAGTATGTACAATGGTGGCTAGATCACGAGATGGGAGGAGCAAAGAGCCACACTGGTGGCTGGTATTGCCATCTAGGTGCACCGTGAACCATGGTGAAGAAAGGCTCTGGGCGCCATAGTCGCAAGAAAGCCTTTCGGCACTCCCGTATGCGGTCAAGCTACCCCAAAGTCTCTGAAACAGACCCTCGAGTGTATGTATCAGCTCCAGCCAAATGTCACAAATAGTTTTTGCCGGTGAAATAGGCCGAGCCTCGAAGATGCGAAAGCAGCGGGCTCGACAAATGAACCAGAGTAACGGGCCGCTGATGAGCTCCCAACACCACTCTCTATCACTGGACCACTCTTGGGGGATGAGCTTTGTGATAAGCCGCAGTGTAGGTCGACTCTCCTAGATCACTATTATCCTGCTGGTGGAAGTCAACCCAAAGTGGAGTGATGGGCCCGTGAGAGTGGACCAAGCTGCAGCACCCTAAGTGCACTGTCTGGTTGTAGAGAGGGCTAGCATCAGCCGGAGAACTCGAAGCCAAACCTGATGTCCCATGGGGCAATCCCACAAACAATGTCGTTGACTCTCCAAAGGTTGGCTACAGGCTGCACATGCTGCCGAGAAGCCGCTGTGTACCAACCAACTCCCAACTGCTGTAGCTCTGTGCGCTACAAGCCACTAAGACATAGTAACTCTCCTTGGCTGCTTGCTGTCCCACAACCGCTCCCAAAAGCATGACACGAACTCAATTGTGAGACCCTCCTCTGTCATTGGCAAACTTCGGTTGCATTGTCAGGGGTATTTGGGGCACGAGGACTTCTACATAATGCCCTTGGAAGGTTGTGATGTCCTTCTGGGAGTCCCTTGGTACCATAAGAACAATGCCGTGGTTGATTATCAGACGAAGAGAAGCGGCATTGACTATTGAAAAGGGCCGAAAAATTGTACTTGATGTGAAATTGAAGGGCGAGTCTGTCCCTATTGTATCGGCTTTGGCCGTTTCGAAATTAATGAAATCCAGTCTATTTGTTTACTCGATTTTTTTGAAAGAGTTGAATGATGAACATAGAACAAATATGTCTGAACTTGATAAAGAACGCCAAGATTTTCTCCACACATTTATGGCGATTGCTTTTCAGAGGGCCTGCCAGGCGAGTTGCCACCAGCTCGTGCTGAGGATCATACTATTGATGTGATACTTGGAAGCACACCACCAAACCGGCCGCCTTACCGTGTGCGCCGAGCCCAGAATGAAGAGATTACGAACCAAGTGAAAGACCTCTTGGATAAGGGTCTTACCTAGCCAAGTACTTCACCTTACTGCTCTCCAGTATTCTTGGTTTTAGAGAAAGATACATCTTGGAGAATGTGCATTGATTATAGAGCTCTCAATAAAATCACCATCAAGAACAGATTCCGAGGATCGATGATATTCTTGAATGACTACAGGGATCCTGTCACGAGGACGTGGCAGTTATTAACCATGTCACAGAGATGTGGCAACTGCTAACCTTGGTTGTTGGTTTCTTTCCAATGGGGTTTATTTTATTTATTTTGAGACCCTCTTTTTGAAGTAGCAAACGGTCGGACATTGTATGGCCAATGTGAACGGTAGATTCACCCGCAGACGGGAAGTGGTCGGCACTGGAATTCGTATGGTAAGAGGATGTCTAGGCTCAGAGCAAGATCATATAGGTCCCCCCGTCGCACTTAGCAAGTTGGTGGATACTAGGAAGTGAACTCAATTAAGGCGTAAAGTCAAGGTGGGACTACCAACAAAAAGTATCCGACAGTTGGGCCACATTGCATTTTTGGATGCGGTCCCAATGAGGATAGATGGTCAGAAGACCAGTGGGAGCCCAATGGAAGCATCTCCTAAAAATTAGGGAACTGCTATTTTGGGCCACGAAATGTGTTCGCGTCATTACCTTCGGTATGACTAGGGGAACACTTTACAACTCTGCCGCGAAGTCAACTGACGCACCAGTTGAGATATTTTTAGCAGGGAAAGCCCAAACTCAGAAACTGGGCGACGTGTCAGCTTGTGAGCGATTCTGCCACTCTGGGAGGCAAAAACGAGCTGCATATCATCAAAGGGGGCGCCATTTTCAGCCACAGGCGGATTGTAACAGGTACAGAAGCTATGGAATGCTTACCTTGCCCTCTATGCACAGTATGGTGACGGGAGTGATGCCCCGCACGCTACATACTGCTCTCTTTCTCCCCTACGTGCAGTTATGTGATGCCCCACAAGAGGGCTACTCATTTGACTGATGTACAGTTGTGTGGGTTCATGCTTTTGTGTTGAGGCAAGAGCCTCCTTGAGCAGGAACAGGGGTAGCTAACTGCTGCTCCAAAGCAGGCACTGGTGAGGGTCATAACCTCACCGTACAGGTGCAAAATCAGCGCTGTGTATGCGCTGTAATTTGACTGTTTTTCAGCCATACGGACGCCAGGATCATTGGGAATCGTGCCCCACTGGCAAAGGACAGTTAGGGGACTGTTTGGGGCTGAAAACAGGGCAAAAACCAGTAAATACAGCGTGCTGAATTTACTGTTTTTGGACAGGAATCAGAGGGTATACGACAGTGCAAGCGAGTTCCAGCAGGGGAATTGGTTTCGCGCAAGTTTTGGGGTTGTTATGCTGCCGAAATTTGGCCAAATCAAATGGTATCTAGGTGGATACACGTGAAGGATTCCCAGGACCTTACCTTGTAATTTACCCTCCTAAAGAATAAAGAAATACCGAAAGGGGCGCCAATTTTGGGGCCTACAGGTTGTCGGCGTCTGCTCGGAGCATTCTAGCTTCCGAGCCGTGTGTGTATTCAAGTGTTAACTCCCGTCGCAGGTTCTCTTTGCAAAGTGCTCTGTGTGTGTGTTTAAAGTAAAGAATTTCGGGTGAAAGCCAACGCCTACCGCCCTACGGGCCGGTTTCATGGTTCCGTTGCCGGGACATCAATCACTTTTTCCTCAAAGAGTGAGCCTGGATTGTTCAGGGTAAAGACACAGTGCAAGAACGCGGGGATTACACTATGGCCGACAAGGGAAAGGGAATTATGGAAGAGGGTTCCTCTCCAAAGGACAGGCAGGAGATTCCTATGGTTTTTGAGATTGGCGAGAGCTCACGGCCACGTCAGTCTGTACCTCCTGTCAACGTGAATGTCCCTCCAGTAGTACAGGGCTTTATGACAAGGCAACTTGAGGATGATGCGTTTAAGACTCAGTTAGTTGCCGCGGTGAATGTCTTTTCGCAGCTGGTGCAGAATCCGAGGTTTATGGAATACTTGCAAGCGCCACCAGTGCAACAGCAAAATAGGCAACCTACGCCGTGTACGGAGCTTGTTGAAGCTCAAGCCCAGGTACTTCATGAGGCGCAGGAGGAAAGGGAACACTTGTATGTTGCGGAGTCGGGGGCTCCAAAGCAGGTTCCTCCCGTGCTTGAACAGGTGGCTAGAACGCCTATTCCACAGGTTATGCCAGTTCAGCCCGCCACCTTTCAGAGCCAGCATGCTGTCTTGAATGGACAGGGAGCTGGATACCAGGCTATGCACTCAGTTTTTCCACCACCCACGGTACATCTTGGGTATTTCGGGGGTGGATCAGTGTTCCAAAGTATGGCTGGTTATGCGTCTGGAAGTCAGCCGTACATGCCAGGAACAGTGTTCGGGGGTATGCAAGGCATCATGCCAAACCCCATGTATGGTACTATCGGCATGCAGCAAGGTTTCCACGGCAACCAGGGCCAGTTTGGGGTGCCACAGGGTCATTTTGGCATGGCTGGTTTTTCTGGACAGCAGCCAGATATCGCACCTCTGACGCAAAATGTGAATGGCCAACACGTGCCGATCATGCCTAGTACAGTGCCCATGTTACAGACCATTCCGTATGACAATTTGGGGGCACTAGAGAAGCCGAAGGCTTACAAAGAAGGTGGTGCAGCGGTAAAGTTCGGTACCTTCAGTGGTTTCGAGGACAAGACAAAGGCACTCACTTTCCTCCAGCAGTTTGATACAGCTTATGCGGGAGGGAATTTTACAGAGGCCTCGAAGGTTAGGAAAGCTGCCACTTTCTTAAAGGACAATGCGCTTACATGGTGGACGACATTGTTAATGCAAGGACATGCACCCGCCACTTGGGTTTACTTCAAGCAAATGTTTGCATCTGCTTGGCTATCAAATGAATTTGAAGCCGATGTCCTGACAGATTGGCACCAGCTTACGGCAGCTTCGTGCAAGAGCTTGCTGGAGTACAATAGGAGGTTTTGTAAAGCATTACTCTCAGTGACCTCCTACAGATTTGTGCCATTGACAGAGCAGATACAGAAGTATTGTTGTGGGCTGCCTAAAGGGCTTCGCGATTACTGTACAAAGAATAGAGTGGCTACCCTTACTCAGCTTATGGAAGTTGCGAACACTGGTCTTGCCCTGTTGAAAGGAGAGGACAGTGGATTTCCGAGCAGTGATAAAGGAGGGCAGCAAAAGAAAAATTCAGCGAAGAAGCCCTTTGTGAAAACGGCTCCTGATGCGTCACAGGGGTCTGAACAGGCCACCAAAGACAAGGATTCAGCTGGGACTTCTGGAGCGCAGGCAAAGAAACAGAAAAGGAAGCCTTTTGTGCGCAAGTCGCTCGAGGAAAAGAAGGTCCTAATGGTTGAGAACAAATGCTTTATATGCGAGCAGCCTGGTCACTTTTTTATCAATTGTCCACAAAGGAAAAGGCCAGCTGACTCAGAGGATAAAGAAGACCAGAAAGGCAAGAAGCCTAAACCCACGGCAGGTTTAGTGCCAGACATGGTGGGTGACAGGCCCAGCACAGATGCCAGTGAGTTATGCAGGGCATGGGGTAAAGTTAGGGATCAGACGGCACTCATCTTCTTTGATCCAGGTGCCAAAGCCAACTTTATCTCACCAGAGTTAGCTATGAAGCTCGGCATCAAAGCTGAAGAGATGGGGTACACAGCAGAGGCAGGGTTGGCATGTCCTGGCCACTCAGAGTGTGTTACTCCTATCATTGGAAAACTGCGTCTGCATATTCAGTCGTATGTGGACACTGAAGAGTTTTACATCATGCCGCTGGACGGTTGTGATGCCTTGTTGGGGATCCCGTGGATGTTCCGAGTGCATGGAGTCTTGGATGCCTACAACAAAAAGATCACTGTACAGCATAGGGGCAAAACTCACATCTTGGATGTAAAGCTTAAAGGAGAGTCAATCCCTATTGTATCTGCTTCTGCTATCACTTCCGTAATAAAGAATCATCTTTCTGTGTACTTGATTTTTGCACGTGATGTCTCAGATAGGGATCAGTCAAATTTATCTGTGTTAGATAAAGAAAGGTCAGCATTTTTGCAAAAGTTTAGTGACTGTTTTTCTGATTCATTATCGTCGCAATTGCCGCCAGAGAGACCTGAGGACCATCGGATAGATTTGGTGCCAGGGTGTAGCCCACCAAATAGACCTCCCTACAGGGTTAGTGCGGCGCAGCAGAAAGAGATTATGGGCCAGGTTGAGGAGTTATTAGAGAAGGGGCTGATTCAGCCTAGTTCTTCACCCTTTTGCTCCCCAGTGCTCCTAGTGCAGAAGAAGGATGGCTCATGGCGCATGTGTATTGATTACCGTGCGTTGAATAAGAATACCATCAAGAATAGGTTTCCTATTCCTCGCATTGATGATATTCTCGATCGTTTAGAGGGTGCTGCAATTTTCAGCAGGATAGACCTGAAGAGTGGGTACCATCAGATTCGTATACGCCCAGAGGATGTGCACAAGACTGCGTTTAGAACGACATTTGGTCTTTATGAGTTTCTAGTGATGCCGTTTGGGCTAACAAATGCTCCTGCCACGTTCAGATGGGTGCAGATGGACCCGGCCAAGATTGAGACTATACGTGATTGGCCCGATTTGAAGAATGTCCATGAAGCTAGAAGCTTCTTGGGCTTATGTTCTTACTACCGGCGGTTCATTAGAAAGTTTGCAGAGGTTGCTTTCCCTTTGGGCAGATGCTTTATCCTGGAAGCTGTTGGTCTTGGCTATTTCCGCAATTCATCATAGAAGCTTCGAGGACATGGTCGATCAGTACGCCACAGATTCATATTTTTCAGATGTATTCAATCGAATACAGAATGGGGAGGTAGTAGCGGGATATTCCATTTGGGATGGCTACTTGAAGAAAACGATGTTGTGCGTTACACAGCTATTGAGGGAAAAGGTTCTAACCAAATGCCACTGTCCACCATTTACGGGTCACCGCGGCATTGATACCACCTTGAAAGGTGTGGAGCGATACTTCTTTTGGCTGAGACTCGACGATTTTGTATGCAGTTGCTTGGTATGCCAGAAGGTCAATTTTGACAGGTATAAAGCACAGGGATTGTTACAGCCTTTACTTATTCCCACCCGCCCCTGGGAAAGTATTGCTATGGATTTCATTTTTGGTCTCTCGAAGACACAGAGTGGGCACAATGGTATCTGGACTGTTATTGACAGATTTAGCAAGCAAGCTCATTTCATTCCAGTGAAGAAAACAGTCAACATGCCGGATCATTTAGCGAGACTGTTCATTGCCCAGATATTCAGATTACATGGCATGCCTGAGACAATTGTCTCTGACAGAGATCCCCGATTCACGAGTTTGTTTTGGAAGGCTATTTGGGAGAACATTGGCACACGGTTGTAGTTCTCGTCATCTTTCCACCCGCATACAGATGGGCAATCTGAGATTGCAAATTCAATCATACTGGATTTATTGAAGTCTTACATTTCGGATAAGAAGACTCAATGGGAATTTTTTTTGCCTTTGGTGGAATTTGCCTAGAATAACATGATTCACTCTTCGACGGGGAAGGCGCCATTTGAGATTATTGAAGGTGCTACGAAGGTTTCACCCTTCCTAAGCATGAAAGATAAGATTTTTGAAGCTGACCAGTACACGAGGGACTTCGGCACTGCTTTTGCCAAGGTCCGGGAGGCTTTAGAGAAATCTCAGGAAAGACACAAGAAGGCACCAGATCGACACCATTGCGATTTGAAATTAAAGGAAGGCGATTGGGTGCTCTTACGTTTTGAGAAGGCACACCTAAGAAAGAAAAAGGGAAAAGAGTGGCTTTTTCCAAAGCTCAGCATGAGATACTATGGACCTTTCCAGATAAAAGAAAAGATAAATGATGTCTCCTTTAGACTGAAGCTGCCCGATACTTGGAGAATTCACAATGCTTTTCATGTGAGTCTCTTGAAGCCTTTTAAAGGCGATGTGCTCGATGATGGGGAGCCAGATGAGCAATCTGAAGTGGAGAAAAGCGAGGAGGATACTCGTTTCAGAACAGATACTGGCACATAAAGATAGAAAGATGAAAGGTAAAGTGATTAGTCGGTTCTTGGTTAAATTCAAGAACTATCTTGCATTGGATGTGAAGTGGATTGAGGAGGAGAACCTAGCAGATACTCCTCAGATTGTGAACCTTTACCTTGAAGCATTCGGTTTAGCATAGTCTATTCCGATAGAACCCCGATTTCAGCATGGGCGAATCTAGTGCAACGGGTTTGCACAAGAGGGAGTCACTCCGCTCTTTTGTCAACAGATTGCCCTGATTTTTGACATAGAATCACTGATGTCCCTTTGGGTTTTAGGGATACTGCTGAGCTGACAGTATTCTGCTGCATGACTTTATGAAATGGAATTCCCGATAATGAAAATGATACTGATTGATTTGTACTTGACTTGTTTGAGTGCTGGAACTGATAGACGAAATGACTGCAACATTTCGGTCTCATAAATCTCTATAGACATGATTGCAATATGGATTAGTTAATCGGACATTTGTGAGGTCCCGACTGGATCTAGATGCGATTAAATACATTGCTGATTAATCATGGTTTGAGATTTGGAATGATTTTGAATGTGATTTGTCATGTGATGTCTTGTGATGTGACTGTCGATTGGTACATGTGCTAGATGTGTTGTTCCTAGTGTGTCGGTACTAACAGTCAGTGTCTGCTAAGACAGTTTATGGTCTCTGTCTGTTTTGGAGGCGTAATTGAGGGCAATTACAATGCTTTCAAGAGGGGGGTATGCCACAAATGGGTGACGTGGCAGCAGACCCCGGACACATTCTGACACATGGCAGCAGTACGGACCCTCGTAGTGCTGACGTGGCCAACTGTACGGACTTCGGATTTTTTGGCGCAAAATCCGCTGACATGCTGACGTGGCAGGTGTACGGACAACTGTACGGAATTCCCTGCTTTTACGCTAGCTGAATCTATGCTGGCTGAATTTTGGACAGCTTTTGGGCTTATTGCTTTATTTTTAAAAGCTTTTAGAGTTGAATGCTTTTGGGGCTCTGATTTTGGGCATTGTAGCAGGTTGCAGTGTCACTTTCACAGGAGACACAGTTAGTACAGTTGGTCTGGTCTGGTTCACACTAGACGGACTCTCTGGGTTGGGCAGTGACACGTGGCAGGGATACGGACGGTGGTCTAGTGGACATCGTGGCCAGGTCACCACCACCACTCAGTTTGGAGATAGACTTAGATGGCTGACATTTATGAGCCGTTGGTGGCTCTTTATGGTGGGACATATGAGTAGTAGCTGTTGGGTCATCATTATCTTCTTCTTTATATATGGTCCAGCGTCGTCGTCTAGAGTAGTGAGTCTATACACACAACACGTCTGCACCATCCCTCCACATCTGAGCCTCGACACTCCCATTGTACCCGTGAGTTCTTGGCTGGAGCTGATTGTGCTACTACGCCTGAGTTTGTACTAGTTCCTTTGAGATAGTCGAGTCCATATGTTTGGTTTGCTGCTGTGTCTCTGTGTTGATTTGTTGTTATCTGTTGTTTCCTGTGTTTTCATTATGTTTTGAGTGAGATGTCACGCACATTGCACTAGGAGCACCCACTGTTGAGAGCACTACACACTATCCACGCTACAGGTGCTCTCATTTTTGGCACGCCCGGTTGGACCTCAACTGAAGTCTCACTCTCTGTTTAGGTACAAATCGAGAAGCTAGCTGGTTTTTACCTAGCCTCGCCTACTTCGCCTTGCACCGTGCAGCCTACTGGTCTGGTCCAGTTTCACCCTAGACAGCTTAGTCTAGCTGACCTAGTCTCTCGCCCTGCTGGTCTGGTCCTCTCTCGCCCTGGTCCAACCAGCTCTCGTCCTGGTCTAGTCCTTCCTCGTCCCTGGTCGAGCCACGTGGTCTAGTCACTCGCCCTAGTCTAGTAGAGTCTAGACCGGTGTTCAGCCAGTTAAAGGTCTTCTTGCCCAAAGCTTGGTTGGGTTTGTGGTCATTGCATGACACATACAAGGCGGTCATTAGAGCGTCGAAGCGCACTACTGAGTCCTCTGAAGTACTACAACAGAAGGCGTCAACCCTTGGTACCTAGTAGAAGTCCACCAACCTCATCACCCATACCTCCACATACGGCGTCATCCATTCCTCCATCCGGTTCTACATCTTCCAGGTCACCTTCCCCAGTAAAGCTGTTAGGTGCAGCGGAATGAATGTTTGCGCTTTGCTCAAGATGAGTGCTCCGAACTGTGCTCAAGGTTCCTTTGGTTCTTATGGAAGGTAGAGCCTTCCGTTCTTAGTGAGAAAATGCTATGATCACAAACAAAGTGAATGGACACTGTGCGTGCAAGTGTATGAGATTGAGAGATAGAGAGAGAAGAGAGATACGACACCAGAGACGTTGTAAAACCCTCCTCCAAAGGCCCCACTCTTGTCGGCGAGAGTGGTCTACTTATTGATTGCACAAAGTGGTACAATGACGATGCAATGGACTGATGCAACCCTGGACTATGTCGGTGACGACGACGGTGATGACGAAGTCGACCTAAGGGCTGAAATCTGCAATCTTGCTACTGCTGTCCGAAAACGCTATGGGCTGAAATCTGCAAATCTTCTATCTGCTGAATTCTGACTCTATGTCGGTGACGATGTCGATGACAACGATGCGACGACGACGCGCTGAAAACGCAGATGCTGAAATCTGCGTTTTCCTGGCTGAAACTGTAAACCTTGTGGAAACTGACCGTGCAGCGAGGAACTGTTGTGGGGAGGTGAGATCTGCGAGGTTCGGGACTTGATCTGCGGGTACTAACTGCTGAAAACTGAAAACACTGATGTTCCTTGACTTTCCGTCGCGGTAAAGATGCAAAACGCCGGGGCTGATCTGCAACCAAAAACGCTAGGGCTGAGTTTTGGTCTTGCTGCTGTCGTGGTTCTGCAAAATGCAAAACGCTAGGCTGATCTGCTGATCTCTTGCAAAAATGCTGGGGCTCTTGCTGTCTGCGGTAGCCGAGGCTGATCTGATGGGGAAAAACGCTAGGTGATGGTGGATCTGCAAAACGCTAGGTCTCTTGGGGGTGTCTGCTGAGAAGTTGCCTGTTGAGCGTGGAGCTCCTGCTGCCTCTTCTGCCATTTAGTGCTAACTTGGGTTTGCTTATATATTTTCTTAGCAAAATTGCCCTACCTACTTTTGTTGGAAAGTCACTTAAATTAATAAGTGAAAAATGCCAAAAATAGGTAAAATAGGCTAAATGCACTGGAAAAATCCCCTAACTGATTCTAATGGATTCTGATGGGAATGCTTATGATCATGCTGTGTGCAACCAGAGGATATGCATCTATACTAAGTGACTGGGCATGCACGGTCTACGAATAGACTCACAAAAAGTGCCAGATCACTTTTAATCTAGACTGACTAGACTGACTGAACCCTGATCATGTTGTAGCTTGTCCACGGACACATAGGGTTGGATATGTCACGTGACATCCCCTCCTTTTCAAAGTGAGCTACTGTTACCGAACCGTATGGCGTCGAAGGAGATCGCCAATAGCATCCAGAATCCTGGAAGGGACTCTTCGCCGGCCCACTCTGATGTGTGGGTCGTGCGGTACTTGAACTTCATAAAGGTCTGCAACGCTTGCTTCTTTGGGCCGCGCCGAAAGCGACACAAAGTCTTCTGTGGCTCCTTCCTTGCTTCAACTTTGTCTAGAGACCTGCTTCTTTCGTCTTCAAGAATCTCCATGGCTGAAAATTCGTGAAACCACTTCCAACACAAAACCATGAACATACC
Organism: Adiantum capillus-veneris; assembly: GCF_014529385.1. Lineage (NCBI taxonomy): Eukaryota > Viridiplantae > Streptophyta > Polypodiopsida > Polypodiales > Pteridaceae > Adiantum > Adiantum capillus-veneris. The sequence goes on from NC_140954.1 coordinate 44,985,099, forward strand.
TATTCCATACAAAGTGAGTGGAAAAAATCTTGTCTGCGCTAAAGACTGTGTATGCAATGTAGATGAACATAGAGACGGAGTGACAACCCGTTCATCAAACACATGCAAACAATGAGATCGAATCTTTCTCTTATGATCTAGAGTAATGAACTGTGGCAATTCACAATGGAAATGTGCATGCTTGGTGCTCATACTTTCATGTGCTCTTTCTACAACCGTGTCGTGCCAAGGAAGAGACATGGAATGTAACTTCCTTACATACATACTTTTCAGCTTTTCATACATTCGTCCTCATTCATGAGTGAAACGTGCTCAACGTACAATATGTCATGCTTAGTAAAAGGGATCACATAAAGACGTTGACTAAAATACAGGAAACGATCACGAATGAAACACTCGATCAATGCGTGCGTATCAATCATACGAACACATAATACTTCCTGTAAGGGTTCTTTGGACCTAGGCTCGAGAGCCAAGATCGATCCTTCCTATATGATTGAATCGTCTTGGGGGGTTCTTTAGACCTCGACTCGAAAGCCAAGATCGGTTATTTGTGATTGATCGAATCTACAACGAGGTTAGCTTCGCTAGAAAAAGCATCCACTAACATATCATCCTTGTGAACAATCACATCATCTTCATGCAACTCATCATGCTCGTGAGAAATCACATCTTGATCATGCAAATCATCATGCTTGTGAGAAATCACATCTTGATTATATACAAATCATCATGCTTGTCTTTATCATCCAAATCATCATGCTGATCATTGTCAATCAAATCATCATCATGCTGTTCACAATCATGCAAATCTTGTGTGTCATGCTTTGGAGAAGAAGAGACTGAGAGAGTCTCCGTCTCCTGAATCTCTTGCATCGGTGCCGACACTGGAGACAAGAGTGGCAAGAACTCTTGCATGTGTCGGTCGCGCTGTTCTTGTCTTGCCTTTCTTTCTGCTTTCTCTTTTGCGTGTCTGCGTTTCATTTCTGCCATTCTTTCTGCATCTCTTGCTTCGCGTTCTAAATTCTGTTTCAAAAACAATTGCTCCAAAGCCTCAATAGGAGTTAGTGCAATCCTTGACGAAGATGGGGAAGGGTTAGAAAAACCTCCTGGTGGGGAAAATTCTTCTTCGCCTCTCTCATGCTCATCACCTCCAAGCGAAGTATCCATTCCGCTTCGAGTGATGACTATTCTGAAGTCGTGGGTTCTTGTGGTCTTGGGTTCTTGGGAGTCTTGGTTCTTAAGTTCACGAGGAACTTGGGTTCTTGGGGGTCTTGAGTTCTTGAGGTTCTTGTGGTCTTTTTTCGCTTGCAAATCGCGTTTGAGAAGGATCTTCTCTTCACCCGAGTTCTACTCTTTTCCGCGGGAGCACCCCTTGGCGGTCTTGCGCTCACACCAAGGTTGCTTTTTCCCACCTCACGGCGATTGGCCGGCCGCTAAGTGCACGGTCTGCTCTCAATGAGTGAAAAGAGACACAAGGAGAGGCTGGACAAGCCCTTCTTTCTTGGGATTCCTGTCACTCTTCAACAAAGCACGATTAGGAATCGACACGCCCAAGCGAACTTGGGTTCCTGCGACCTCAACAAGCAAAAAAATCCTTGTGATTCTTGTGGTTCTTTCCTTGAGTGATACAGAACACTGCCAAAGCTCTGATACCAATGTTAGGTGCAGCGGAATGATTGTTTGCGCTTTGCTCAAGATGAGTGCTCCGAACTGTGCTCAAGGTTCCTTTGGTTCTTATGGAAGGTAGAGCCTTCCGTTCTTAGTGAGAAAATGCTATGATCACAAACAAAGTGAATGGACACTATGCGTGCAAGTGTATGAGATTGAGAGATAGAGAGAGAAGAGAGATACGACACCAGAGACGTTGTAAAACCCTCCTCCGAAGGCCCCACTCTCGTCGGCGAGAGTGGTCTACTTATTGATTGCACAAAGTGGTACAATGACGATGCAATGGACTGATGCAACCTGGGACTATGTCGGTGACGACGACGTTGATGACGAAGTCGACCTAAGGGCTGAAATCTGCAATCTTGTTACTGCTGTCCAAAAACGCTATGGGCTGAAATCTGCAAATCTTCTATCTGCTGAATTCTGACTCTTATGTCGGTGACGATGTCGATGGCAACGATGCGACGATGACGCGCTGAAAACGCAGATGCTGAAATCTGTGTTTTCCAGGATGAGACTGTAAACCTTGTGGAAACTGACCGTGCGGCGAGGAATTGCTGCGGGGAGGTGAGATCTGCGAGGTTCGGGACTTGATCTGCGGGTACTAACTGCTGAAAACTGAAAACACTGATGTTCCTTGACTTTGTGTCGCGGTAAAGGTGCAAAACGCTGGGGCTGATCTGCAACCAAAAATGCTAGGGCTGAGTTTTGGTCCTGCTGCTGCCGTGGTTCTGCAAAATGCAAAACGCTAGGCTGATCTACTGATCTCTTGCAAAAGCGCTGGGGCTCTTGCTGTCTGCGGTAGCCAAGGCTGATCTGATGGGGAAAAACGCTAGGTGATGCTGGATCTGCAAAATGCTAGGTCTCTTGGGGGTGTTTGCTGAGAAGTTGCCTGTTGAGCGTGGAGCTCCTGCTGCTTCTTCTGCCATTTAGTGCTAACTTGGGTTTGCTTATATATTTTCTTAGCAAAATTGCCCTACCTACTTTTGTTGGAAAGTCACTTAAATTAATAAGTGAAAAATGCCAAAAATAGGTAAAATAGGCTAAATGCACTGGAAAAATCCCCTAACTGATTCTAATGGATTCTGATGGGAATGCTTATGATCATGCTGTGTGCAACCAGAGGATATGCATCTATACTAAGTGACTGGGCATGCACGGTCTACGAATAGACTCACAAAAAGTGCCAGATCACTTTTAATCTAGACTGACTGGACTGACTGAACCCTGATCATGCTGTAGCTTGTCCACGGACACATAGGGTTGGATGTGTCACGTGACAAAAGCCCTCTCCCATTTTGTTACAACAAGCTATTGAGCAACAAGCTCCTGAGCAAGAGGCCATGGAGGAGTTGACCAGTGTTTTGGCCAAGGTAAACATCAAGTTTCCTACTTTCAAGGGACTCTCCTCAGAAGATGCAGACGACCATGCAAGGAGGTTTGCATCTCTCTGTAGAGGTCGTGGTCTTAATAGAGAAGATGCTTATTTGGTGTTGTTTCCATCAACCTTGGATGGTTTAGCAGACAAGTGGTACAGTCAGTTTGCAGAGAATCACTTTCCAACTTGGGCACAACAGTTTTGTGCAGCATTCAGGCTAGGTGACTTCCAGGAAAAAGGTTTTGGATGAGTTGACCTACATGGTGCTCCTGCCAGAGGAGACTTTTGCAGAACTCATGACTAAAACCAAGTCTCTGGTTGCCAAGCTTCCTCAGCATCCGGGTGAATTTATGGTTAAGAAGTGGGTGGAGAAGGCTCTTCCCAAAACTTCCCTGTAAAAACTCCGAGAGAGTCTCCGACCTAACGCCACTCTGGAGGAGTTTGTCGCGGCTGCTACTAGGATAGAGGGTGCTAGGAAGCTGTTCACCAATTCCGCTCAGGTAGAGACCCCCTCAGTGTTTTTGGAAAGTCCTTTTGATCCGTTAACTTCTTTATGCAGCGAACTGGAAGCCCTAAAGTTACAACGAGCTCTTCAAGAGGAGAGGTCCTTCTGTCTTAGACAGGAGAAGCCTCCACATAACGAGGCATTGGAATAGATCAAGCGCGAGCTAGAAGAGCTCAAGTCTCAGCAGGAGACTAAGGCTATGGTTTGGTGTAACTCATGCCGCTCTCCAGGGCACCCTCTACACGAATGTCCCCTTCGGGTTTACTGCCACTTCTGTGAAAAGTCTGGACATGAGGACAAGGACTGCTACTACCTCAAGGGATTGCGACAAATACAACAAAGTCTTGGTCCTACTCTTCAACAAGGGCCAGCACCTGCATCCAACATGGTTTCTCCCTGTGGCCATCCACACCACATGCCACCTTTATTGACAGTCCCTCCTATGCAAGGTATGCAAAGTACTTTTTTGTCTCAGAGCTTTTATCATATCCATGCTCCCTCATTACCTCAAAGCTTCTATGCCTCCACCTCTTAACTCCATGCACCAGGAGCAAGGACCACCTCGCCCTTCGACTCGCCCATTGAATCGGCCCATTTTGTGCTACAGATGCGGGGAATAATGGTCATTACCAAAGCAAATGCCCTCTGCCCGAAGGGTCCCCTCCCTGTCGTCATTGCCCTGAGATGAAGGATCACTACAGTAAGGATTGCCCTAAACTTCTTGCATCCACGGCTTCAAACCCAAGTCAAAGCCATAATGAGTTTACCTTTCCCAAGCTCAATCTGATAGCAGTTAGCACCGTTCCTCAGCCGCCCCCTTCTACCCACGTGGTTACCCCTCAAAATAAGCTGCAATTGGTAGAAGAGCCATCGGGTGTCCTCACTCGGGCCCAGAGAGCCGCTCTCGGTCTTAGCATTCCAGCAAGTTCAACTTCCCCACACATTCTCACAACAGTGGATACCTTGCCTTCAGCTGTTGACAAGCCATCCTCCAGTGCCAAGAAAGAATCCAAATCTTTGCTCTTCGATATTGATGAAGCTTTCTCGGAAGGAGTTTCCAATCTACAGAAGATCAAGGTACCAGAGAAACCACTAGTAGAAAGAGAAAATCTTACAGTAGAGACTATCTTGAAAAACACCTTTCATTAAGTGTCATTGTACGACATGCTTTGACTTGATGCAAATTTTCGAAGTGACACCCTTTCCATCATTCAATCTCTGTATCCTAGTGCAGTGTCTAGTGGCGGGCACCTACCAGTGCAGCCCTTAGAGTCCTACATGATTTCATTTCGCATTGCTCCGCTCACTGATTAGAGGAGTCCTCGTCTCACCGCGTCTATTCCAGGGCGCGACTTCTCCGCTGTCATAGTGGATGGTGGGTCGGGTATCAACTTGATGCCCGAATTCACTATGTTGGCATTGGGTCTCCAGCCTACCCGGTCCGCTCCCTTTACAATGACTTTGGCAAACGAGAGGACTGTCTACCCTGTGGGAATAGTAGACAAAGTCCCTCCGTAGGTACAAGACTTTACTTTTGACTTGGATTTTGTTGTGGTTCGTCTTTCCCAAGTTGAGGGCGGACTTCCCTTGCTCATCGGTAGACCATGGCTGTGACACACTAAAGCACTTCATGATTGGGGAAACGATGCCATGTGGATACATACTCCCAGCTCCCCGATACAACCCATTCGCTTAGAAGCTGGTATGGATCCCGTCGTACAACATAGTTCCTTGTCCCTAGAAACCAACCTTGAATTGGAACAGCCTACTCCACCTGACAGGTCATATGAGGATCTGTTGGAGTGGTTGGATGCTACCAAATCTATGCCTTGTTATGGAGTCTCTATTCACTCTTTGCCTGGAGGTACACCCTCTTCCAATGTTCCACACCTAATAGGCCACTTGAGCCAGCGCAAAGGTTGAAGGTCACAGACGCTACTCCCCGTGCGCCCTTGGTGGTAGCCTTTGGATTTGGTGAGCCTATGAAGAATCATAGAAGCGGAAAGAAATCTCCTCTACAGGAGTTAGGAGTTCACCCCCCTTCAACATCAGCCCCATTTGTGTTTGTTTCTCCGACCAGAACAAAGCTCTCCTCTGTGTCTAGTGAACTCCCTTCACAAAGCTTCCTCAAGACGGGATACAACAAAAACAATGTTGATTTCAAGCTTGATGAGTTTCTTGATCATGATATCTCTCTGCTTCAGTGTCACGTGACACATCCAACCCTATGTGTCCGTGGACAAGTCACAGCACGACAATGGTTCAGTCAGTCCAGATTTTGGAGTGTTCTGGCATTTTTGTGAGTCTGTTCGCAGACCGTGCATGCCCAGGCACTTAGAGTAGATGCATATCCTCCGGTTGCACACAGCATGATCATAAGCATTCCCATCAGAATCCTTCAGGGAAATTTTCTAGTGCATTAAACCTATTTTCCCTATTTTTGACATTTTTCACTTATTATTTTTAAGTGACTTTTGTTGGAAAGTAGGTAGGGCAAATTGAGTAAGTTTGTATATAAGCAAACCTAGACTAGCACTAATTGGTAGAAGAGACAGCAGGAGCACCTTGCTCAACAGGCAACTTCTTAGCAAGACCAACCCCCGTGACAACTCTGGCGTTGTCTCTCAACAGAAGGTCTAGCATTTTTGCACCAGATCAGCCAGCGTTTTTGCACTTGCAGATTCCCGGCGCGACAGTAGACAACAGATCAGCCCTAGCGTTAGCAGATTCCCACAGCAACACAACAGATTTCCTAGCGTTAGCAGATTTCCCTGCAAGGTCAGTTTTCAGCCCCAGTGTTTTTGGTTTGCAGATCAACCTCAGCGTTTTTGCAGATTGTCGCAAGAGGATCAGCCCTAGGATCAGTGTTTTCAGTTTTCAGCCTTTAGACATCGCAGAAGAACCCCCGAATGTCACAAAGTGATGACGTGGTGGACAACAGAAACCCTAATTTCTGCCAGAAACCCTAAAATTCCTGCAAACCCTAATTTCTGCCAAAAACCCTAATTTCTGGAAATCGCGGAGGCGGAATAATTTAAAATATTTTATTTTTTTTTTGTTTTTTGGGGAAATTTTGAGCGACGCAAATCTCAGCTTTTCGCTTTGATTTGGGAGAAAGAAAGAGAAAAAAGAGAGAATCTGCTTTTGCTTTCAAGCTTTTGGGGCTCTGCTTTTGGGCATCCCTTGTAACCTTTAAATTAGTGGTGAGGGCCTCACTTCTCAGAGCATTTGGACGCAGAGTCTGAGAGTGAAACCCTAACCGCTCTCTTGTACTTTGATGATTGATTAATACAAAAAGAAATACCGAAAGGGGCGCCAATCTTTGGGGCCAATATCTCTAGGCACGGAACTCCGCCGGGCCAGTGCAAATCTATTGTGATCTGTGAATTGTTTTGAAGTGGTTATTTGGTGCTGTCGCGGTTGATTCTTGACTTGGAGTGTCCAAGTCTGTTACACCGAACCTTGCAGATCGCACCTTCCCGCAGCAGTTTCTCGCCGCAAGGTTTACAGTTTCCGCAAGGTTTACAGTTTCAGCCCGGAAAACGCAGATTTCAGCATCTGTGTTTTCAGCGCGTCGTCGTCGCATCGTCGCCATCGACATAGTCATCGACATAGAGTCAGAATTCAGCAGATACAAGATTTGCAGATTTCAGCCCTTAGCGTTTTCAGATTTCAGCCCGTCTCATCGTCGTCCTCATCGTCGTCGACATCGTCGGCAAGTCCAAGCATTGTAGAGATTTGTGCAATCAATAGTAGACCGCTCTCGCCATAGGGAGTGGGGTCTTTGGAGGAGGGTTTTACAACGTCTCTGGTGTCGTATTCTCTTCTCTATCTCTCAGTCTCATGCACTTCCATTCACTTTGGTTGTGTCCGTTGCACTCTCTCGTTAAGAACGGAAGGCTCTCCCTTCCGTAAGTAAAAGGAACCCTTGAGCACAGTTTGGAGCACTCATCTTAAGCAAAGTTAAAACATTAATTCCGCTGCACCTAACATTCAGTGCCATCTTCCCTCACTACTCCCTCCCTCCCTCCTCTCCCTTACCCACCCCCTTGCCCCTACACTCCTTCCCTCGCCCCTACCCTTCCCCTCACACTCACTCGCCCCTACCCACCATTTTTCCCCCTCGCCCCCTACCCACCCACCCTTCCCCTCTCGTCCCTACCCACCTGGCCTACCCCTTGTCCCCCTATCCAGCCCTCGCCCCTAGTCCCCCCTCACGAGCCCTCGCCCCCTGCCCACTCACCCTCGCCCCCTTACCCACCCCTCGCCCCCTGCCCACTCACGCTCGCGCCCTACCCACCCCTTGCCCCCTGCCTAGGCCTCTCGCCCTCGCCCCCTCCTAACTACCCCTCGTGCCTGTTTGGATGAATCCTTCGCCTTGGCTTGGACTGCCTTGGCTCGTGTAGAAGAACTTTTGCTCTTACATTGTGAAGGGAACTATGTCTTTTGTTGAACTGACCTAGAGAAACTTTTGGGTTAAGCTTGTATTGGTGTCACAAAGTGATGACGTGGCGGACAGCAGAAACCCTAATTTTTGCCAGAAACCCTAAAATTCCTGCAAACCCTAATTTTTGCCAAAAACCCTAAATTTCGGAAATCGCGGAGGCGGATTTTTTTTTTTTTTAATAATTTGGAAAATGATGAGCGACGCGAATTTTGCTTTTGCTTTTTTTTTTATAAAAAAAAGAGAAAAAACTCTCTAAGAGAGAGAGAGAACTGATGCTTTTGATTTTAAAAGCTTTTGGGGCTCTGCTTTTGGGCATCCCTTGTAACCTTTAAATTAGTGGTGAGGGCCTCACTTCTCAGAGCATCTGGACGCAGAGTCTGAGAGTGAAACCCTAACCGCTCTCTTGTACTTTGATGATTTATTAATACAAAAAGAAATACCGAAAGGGGCGCCAGTCTTTGGGGCCAATATCTCTAGGCACGGAACTCCGGCGGGCCAGTGCAAATCTATTGTGATCTGTGAATTGTTTTGAAGTGGTTATTTGGTGCTGTCGCGGTTGATTCTTGACTTGGAGTGTCCAAGTTTGTTACAGTGGTATCAGAGCCCGGCCGATTTCTCTTCTACGGGAAATCCGATCCCCGAAATTTTTTTTCCGCGGCACCTATGGCTTCAGGCAATGATCAGTCGACTCCCTCTGCATCTGGAGATGCGGGCTGTGATCACAACGAAGATTCAGACAGAGAGTATGGCCCGCCTCGGCCTACTCAGGCGGAGCAAAGAGAGATGGAGCGTCGTCAATTGATTGGCGATGCAACAAAGATGATGCTCAATTTTGCCAAGGACCCGAAGATGGCAAAATATATGAACCAGACCTCTTTGGAAGAGGTACAGAGGGAGTGGCAGAGAACCACAACACCACTCCCGAAACCCGCTCTCAAGAAACCTTCTGCCTCCAAGAAATATACGGAGAAGGAACTGGAGAACGTGGTTGATTCACGGATTGCTCAGCTTTTCGACGTGCAAAAGAAAGGCAAAAAGCAGAACAAAGGTACTGACTTCCCGGGATATTTGGGTCGTCAGTCGACATTCGACAAAGCAAAGAAACTGAAGAAGCGCGTCAAGTTTGAAGGCCTACCCAGTTCTTCTTCTTCTTCTGACAGTTCTTCTAGCTCTTCAGACTCGAGCGAAGAAGACAAGAAAAGCAAAAAGCGAAGCAAGAAACAACGCTTCGGAAAGGGCAAGAAAAAGGCAAGGAAATCTAGGTCTCGCCCAGTGAGTGACACTTCTACAGAGGACTCGTCTACGGACAGTTCAGACTCTGACAACGAAAACTTTTATGTAAACAAGAGGAATTTTTACAAAGCCAACCAGTATGACTTTCTCGAAGATAAAAGCAAGAAAGTCCGAGAGTTTAAGGAAGGTGGCCAAGCACTTAAGTTTGATACTTTTTCGGGATACTCCGATGCTTCAAAGGCTTTGTCTTTTATACAGCAGTTTGACATCGCTTTTGCGGGAGGACGCTATTCAGAGCACTCCAAGATTCGGAGAGCTGCCTCTTATTTTAAGGGGAATGCTCGCACTTGGTGGTCCACGCTTCTATTAAGCAAGACTGTGCCAATTACATGGCTGAAATTCAAGAGGCTTTTTATTTCTTCTTGGTTGACTCAAGAGTTTGAGCGACATATACGAGCTGCTTGGAACCATCTCCGGATGACCAAGAGCGATACAGTGAATTCTTACTATGAAAGATTTTGAAACTCTTTTCTACCTGCCTCTTCATTCAAGAAGATCTCGTTCAGAGAACAGATTGAGCGGTTTACATTGGGTCTACCTACAGAGATCCGAGACCACTGCTTGGAACAGAAGTCAGCTTCTATTCAGGAGTTGATGAGTCATGCGAAGCGGGGCTTTGCAATTCACTCTGGCAGTCTGACCTACCCCACAGATGAGGTCACGACACAACGAACCGGACAGACTTCTGGGAATGAAAGTAGAAAAAGAAAGAGCAACCCAGAGAAAAAGGATGCACGACCCCGACTTACTCCTCAGGAGCGGACTCGCTACATCAAGGAGGGGAAGTGCTTTGGATGCGGGGAAACTGGACATATCTCCGCGAAGTGCCCTAAAAAGGCACAGAAAGAATAGAATGACAAGGACGACGAAAGGCTTGAGAGTTCGAGAGCAGCTGAGGACCGTGTACGAAAAGGCAAGATGAAAACAGGACTGGTTCCAGATTGTGTGGGTACTGATCCCGACACCATGGATGAGAGTACAGAACTTTGCCGAGCTTGGGGCAAAGTGAAAGATCAAGAGGCCCTGATTTTCTTTGATGGAGGAGCCAAGGCTAACTTCATTTCACCGGAATTGGCGGCGCGGCTCGAGATTACTCCCAATCGGATGGGACCACTTGCAGAGGCAGTTCTAGTGGCACCCGGCAGGGACGTAGCCATTACATCTGTCATTGGCAAACTTCGGTTGCATTGTCAGGGGTATTTGGGGCATGAGGACTTCTTCATAATGCCTTTGGAGGGTTGTGATGTTCTCTTAGGGATTCCCTGGTACCACAAGAACAACGCCGTGGTCGATTATCGGGCGAGAAAAGCGACTTTGACTACAGAAAAGGGCAGAACAATTGTACTTGATATTAAACTGAAGGGCGAGTCTGTCCCTATTATATCGGCTTCGGCCATTTCAAAATTAATGAAATCCAGTCTGTTTGTTTACTCGATCTTTATGAAAGAGTTGAGTGATGATGATAGGACAAATATGTCTAAACTTGATAAAGAACGCCAAGATTTTCTACACTCTCACGCCGATTGCTTCTCAGAAGGCCTGCCAGGAGAGTTACCACCTGCTCGTCCTGAAGATCATACGATTGATCTGATACTTGGTAGTACACCACCGAACCGGCCACCCTACCGTGTGAGCCGAGCACAGAATGAAGAGATTATGAACCAAGTGAAAGACCTCTTGGAAAAGGGTCTTGTCCAGCCTAGTACTTCACCGTATTGCTCTCCAGTATTGTTGGTTTTGAAGAAAGACGGATCTTGGATAATGTGCATCGATTATAGAGCTCTCAACAAAATCACCATCAAGAACAGATTTCCGATTCCTAGGATCGATGATATACTCGACAGGTTACAGGGATCTTCATGCTTTAGCAGGATTGACTTGAAGAGTGGATATCATCAGATCAGAATAGCACCGGGAGACGTCTACAAGACAGCTTTTCGGACGATTTTTGGGTTATTTGAGTTTTTGGTGATGCCTTTTGGCTTAACCAATGCTCCTGCGACATTTAACCGGATGATGGATAGGATTTTTCGAGAGTACAGGCTATTTGTTGGCACTTTCTTTGATGACATCATTGTTTTCTCCAAGAATGAGGCAGAACACAGAGATCATCTGCTTCAGGTCTTTCAGGCATTACGAGATCACACATTAGTGATTAATGCTAAGAAAAGTGAATTTTTCCTACCAGAGATACACTTTTTGGGACACATTGTGTCAACAACTGGAGTGCAAATGAACCCGGCCAAGATAGAGACTATCCGTGATTGGCCCGATTTGAGGAATGTCCATGAAGCTAGAAGCTTCTTGGGACTGTGTTCGTACTACAGGCGGTTCATACGAAAGTTTGCAGAGGTTGCTTCCCCTTTGCATACCTTGACACAGAAGGGAGTACCTTTTGCGTGGGGACCCACAGAGGTGACTGCCTTTCAGACGTTGAAAGAGAAATTGACTACGGGACCTATTTTGACTTTGCCGGACTTGCAGAAGTCATTTGAAGTACATTGTGATGCTTGTAGTCGTAGTCTGGGTGCGGTCTTGATGCAAGAAGGCCATGTCATAGCTTACGAGAGCCGTTTGTTCTCTAGGCCAGAGATGACAGCACAGATCTATGAGAAAGAGCTTTTGGCGGTTATCCATGCTCTTACTCAGTGGCGGCATTACCTACTCGGAGCGGATTTTATTGTCTTTACAGACCATCAGAGTTTGCGCTACTTCTTGTCACAGAAGCAGCTTTCGGAAAAACAGATGCGGTGGGCGAACATCTTGTCACAGTTCCACTTCCAGATTGTCCATGTGCAGGGACATAAGAATGTGGTGGCAGATGCTTTGTCTCGGAAACCGTTGGTTCTGGCTATTTCCGCGATACATCATAGGAGCTTCGAGGATATGGTCGATCAGTATGCCGCAGATACAGATTTTGCAAATATTTTCACACGGATACGGGATGGGGAGATAGTAGCTGGATACTCCCTTCGGGAAGGCTACTTGATGAAAAAGACTATGTTGTGCGTTACACAGCCGTTGGGGGAAAAGGTTATGACTGAATGCCATTGTCCACCTTTTACGGGTCACCGCGGCATTGCTACCACCATGAAAGGGGTAGAGAGATATTTCTTTTGGCCGAGACACAAGAAAGATGTGGAAGAGTTTGTGCGCAGTTGCTTGGTATGCCAGAAGGTCAAGTTTAACAGGCATAAAGCACAGGGATTGTTACAGCCTTTACCCATACTCACCCGCCCCTAGGAAAATATTGAAATGGATTTCATTTTTTTTAATCTCTCGAGAATACAGAATGATCATGATGATTTTCCGATTACATGGCACGCCTGAGATGATTGTCTCCAACAGAGGCCCCATATTTATGAGTTTGTTTTGGAAGGCAATTTGGGAGAACATTGGCACGCGGTTGCAGTTCTCGTCATCGTTCCACTTGCAGACTGACGGGCAATCTGAGATTGCCAATTCAGTGATTTTTGGATTTATTGAAGTCTTGTATCTCGCATCAGAAGACTCAATGGGAAAAGAACTTACCTTTGGTGGAATTTGCCTACAATAACACGATACACTCTTCGACGGGGAAGACGCCATGTGAGATTGTTGAAACTGCTGCGAAGGTTCCATCCTTCCTGAGCACGAAAGATTAGAAATTTGAAGCGGATGAATATTCGCGAGATTTGGATACGGCTTTTGCCAAGGTTCGCGAGACTTTGCAGGAGTCTCAAGAACGACAGAAAAAGGTAGCGGATCGCCATCGTCGCGACTGGAAACTGAAGGAGGATGATTGGGTGCTCTTACTTTTGAGAAGGCACGCCTAAGAAAGAAAAAGGGAAAGGAGAGGCTTTTTCCAAAGCTTAGTATGCGATACTACGGACCTTTCCAGATCACTGACAAGATAAATGATGTCTCCTTCCGATTGAAACTGCCAGATACTTGGAGGATTCATAATGCATTGCATGTGAGTCTCTTGAACCCTGTTAAGGGTGATGTGCCTGATGATGGGGAGCCTGATGAGCAACCCAAAGTGGAAGAAAACGAGGAGATCCTTGTTCCTGAACAGATTTTGGCACATATTGATACGAAGAAAGGTAAAGTCCGAAGGCGGTTCTTGGTTAAGTTCAAGAACTTTCCTGCATTTGATGCGAAGTGGATGGAGGAGGAGGACCTAGCAGATACTCCTCAGATTGTGAAACCTTACCTCGATGCTTTTGGTTTAGCATAGTCTACTCCAAATGGAACCCAGAATTCAGCTTGGCCGAAGATCTGGTGCAGTGGGATGCACAAGAGGGGAGTTACTCCACTCCTTTGTCAACAGATGCCTCGATTTTGATACTAAAGTCACTGATGTCTCTTTGAGCTTCAGGGATACTGAGAGCTGACAGTATTCTGCTGGATGACTTTATGAAATGGAATTCCTGATTATGATACTGATTTGTTCTTGACTTCTTGTGAGTGCAGGAACTGATAGCCGAAATGACTGCAGCATTTTGGTTTGATTGATCTCGAATAGACATGGTTGCAATAGGGGTTAGTCAATCGGACATCGATGAGGTCCCGATTGGACCTAGATGTGATTGCTAGCTACATTGCCTATAAATCATGGTCTAAGATCCGAATGAATGTTGAATGTCATGTGATGTCATGTGATGTCCTGTGATGTCGTGTGATGTGACTGTCGATTTTGTACATGTGCTAGATATGCATTCCTAGTACGTAGGTACTAACAGTCAGTGTCTGCTAAGACGGTTTATGGCTTTTGTCGGTTTTGCAGGCGTAATCGCGGTCGATTACAATGCTTTCAAGAGGGGGGTATGTCACAAAGTGATGACGTGGCGGACAGTAGAAACCCTAATTTCTGCCAGAAACCCTAAAATTCCTGCAAACCCTAATTTTTGCCAAAAACCCTAAATTCCGGAAATCGCGGAGGTGGATTATTTTTTTTTTTTTGGAAAATGATGAGCGACGCGAATTTTGCTTTTGCTTTTTTTTTTTTATAAAAAAAAGAGAAAAGACTCTCTAAGAGAGAGAGAGAACTGATGCTTTTGATTTTAAAAGCTTTTGGGGCTCTGCTTTTGGGCATCCCTTGTAACCTTTAAATTAGTGGTGAGGGCCTCACTTCTCAGAGCATCTGGACGCAGAGTCTGAGAGTGAAACCCTAACTGCTCTCTTGTACTTTGATGATTGATTAATACAAAAAGAAATACTGAAAGGGGCGCCAGTCTTTTGGGCCAATATCTCTAGGCACGGAACTCCGCCGGGCCAGTGCAAATCTATTGTGATCTGTGAATTGTTTTGAAGTGGTTATTTGGTGCTGTCGCGGTTGATTCTTGACTTGGAGTGTCCAAGTTTGTTACAATTGGCTTCAAAGAGCTTCCTTTTTTAGGTTGCTTTGGCTTGGTGAAGTTGCTTTTCTGAGCTTGCAACGGCTTGGACAAGGCCTTTGTCTTGGCAAAAGAGTCCTTACTTGCATTCACATGGCCCTTCCTACGGCTAGGGCTAGAATTCGAGCTGGGACCGGGATTTCTGAGAGCATTCTTCTTTGGACGTTTCTATAGCTAGGGTAGGCAGCTACAGAAACCTAACAAATGGGTGCAATCCAAACCTCAAAGGGATATTTTGATGTATACTCTTATGCAGATTGACAGTATCTAGCTAGCTTGCAGTGACGTAATAGTGTATCCTCTTGGGGTTTGAAGTATACTGCTATAGCTAGTCCGTCAATCAGTGTCGGCAGGTGGCTACCCCTTTCGCTGAGAGTCGGTTTTGTGGGTTTGTGGAGAGCACTCGTAGAGTCCAGAGTTTTCTCATCAATCTGATAACTCCACCTCTAGCGTCTTTACTTTGGGTGCAGCAGTGGCCACAACTCTATCTCTTGAATGATAGGATCAGGAGCTCACCATTGTACAGATGCAGTACTAGTGGTTTTATTTCACAATTTTTCAGCATTCCTCTCACCGAGACGGTGAGCAGTCTTGTGGCGGGCAACCTATAGCAGGCTACAGTGTCACTTTCACAGGACACACAGTACAGTTGGTCTGGTCTGGTTCACACTGGGACGGACTCTTTGGGCTGGGCAGTGACACGTGGTAGGGATATGAACGGTGGTCGAGTGGACATCGTGGCCAGATCATCACCACCACTCAGTTTGGAGATAGACTTAGACGGCTGACATTTATGAGCCGTTGGTGGCTCTTTATGGTGGACATATGAGTAGTAGCTGTTGGGTCATCATTATCATCTTCTTTATATATGGTCCAACGTCATCGTCTAGAGTAGTGAGTCTATACACACAGCACGTCTGCACCATCCCTGCACATCTGAGCCTTGACACCCCCATTGTACCCGTGAGTTCTGGGCTGGAACTGAGTGTGCTGCCCCGCGAGAGTCTGTACTGGTTCCTTTGAGATAGTTGAGTCCATATGTCTGGTCTGCTGCTGTGTCTCTGTGTTGATTTGCTGTTATCCATTGTTTCTTGTGTTTTCATTGTGTTTTGAGTGAGATGTCACGCACATTGAGCACCCACTGTTGAGAGCACGACACACTATCTAGGCATCCCTTGTAACAATAAATAAGTGGGCAAGGCCTCACTTCTCAGAGCATCTGGGCGCAAAGTCTGAGAGTGAGCACCTACCCACTCTCTTGTACTTTGAACATAGATTAATACAAAAAGAAATACTAAAAGGGACGCCAGTCTTTGGGGCCAATACCTCTAGGCACGGAACTACGCTGGGCCGTGTCGACTCAAGTGTGAATTGTGAACTGTTTTGAAGTGAATCTCTGCTGTGTCGTGGTAGAATCTTGACTTGGGGTGTCCAAGTTTGTTACAGATAGGTGGGTGTCCATATACTTGGGATGTGAGATAAAAGGCCATCTTCGTTTCCAACTCATGTGATGGAGAGTGCCAAGTCTCTGTGTATTCCTATATTAGATAATGATATTGAATGGTTAGTTTATGCTGCTAGTGGGTGGCCAGGAACAGTGGCCCTTTAACCACAACGTGGTCTGCACTTAGAATAATGTTATTGTAAACTGATCTGTTTACACTATACAGAGATGAAAAGGGATAAAACTCACAAGCACATTTAGGGGCTTCTTATTGCATCTTTGAGTTAAATTCCAGCAAATATCCATCGCTAAAAAAAGAAAGGCTATTATATTTTTCTGCACTCACAACAAACACATTTACGCTGAGGTACCTACCTGCCTACCCACTCCCAGTAACTGAGTGATGTCATGGCCGTCTAATTGTCGTCGTTTGCATCTTTTTTTATGCAGTATTGTGGCGGATCCTCAAGCTATGTGCGTCTCTCCAAGTGTGTGAAATCTGCTGGACGGATGATTTATAGAGTTGTGTATCAGAGTTTACAACCTGCAAAATAAGCTGAGCTTCAAGTTTTCTAGATGGAAATTAAGCCTAGTTGTGATTTGTGGCTCTAGAGTTTTCTAGCTCACATGATAGGAAACTATTTGCGTAAAATAAGAAGTTGATTCACCATGGATTACCCAGTCAAATTATTTTTATGAGCTATTAGGGAGAGCTCATTGGACTGGGTTTTCTATCCGTCTTTTCTTGTGCTGTGAATGTAACATTATCAGTTTATGCTGCCAATGTATGTTAATGGTAGAGGCTTGCCTTCTAGTCACTACTCCTTCTTACTTTGCAGTTATGGTCGCATGGAGCAACGTCTTGCGCAGATGGCGCAGTTGAAGAATTTCGAGCAGCCACTCAAACAAGTGAAGGCTTAAAAGATGCAAACATGATCACTTGGGGTAATAGCAATGGTGTTGTTGGGTACGCTTTCAAAGAGTTCTTTACAAGTAGAAGCTTAGAGGCCTTTTGCAAAATAAGTAGAATCTCATGACTGCTCCTTCATAGCCTACAATTGTTTTCCCAGGGTTTGTGAGGTCATGCAGCCTGATATGGCTAAATATGGTAATCACTTGGTGGAGCCAGTGCGGATTTTCCCACAATCAGGGGGATCAATGTTGGTTGATGACGCATGCCCACCTCATCTTATACTCAGCAGCATGAGCAGGGTTGCAAGATCAAAAATAACTGCTATACGAAAGCTAGGAAATATCAAGAAGGGTGACAAAGACAGCTTGATGTATCCATACTAAACCAATACCATGGTTTTATCATTTGTGATGGCTGTTTTAGATGCTTCAAGGTTTTTTTGCAACTGTGTATTAGAGTGTTTACTTAGTAATTTATAGGCCATACACAAATGCTTGAGAATCTATTCTGTCTTTATCTACTAGCAAGTTCTAAAGAGGGGTAGCCTAGTGTGTAGGCATAGCAATGAACCGCGAACCCATCGGACGGCTTAATGGTTCAATGGGGATTACATAATAATTTTGCAGATAGAAATGGGAATCTGCTAACTCTTTTAGGCGCTTGCGAGACATTTGCCAAAGTATCAATTCACAGAGCTTCCTCCTTAAGTGTTATGCAGCTTCACCACCCTAGGCTCTGGTTTTGAAGGGGGAGCACTTCATCTTCTGAATTCAAGAAAAGTTTTTGGACGTCCTCAGTCCTTGGATCAACCTCTTCCACTGGAATCAACAAAGTGTGTAGTCACGGATTGCAGTGTCTGGACCACTGCATATTCGGCACCTGATAGAGCAGCAATTGGTAAGGTAAAAGCTTTGTTGTGGAGACATGCCAGTGTAGAGGTAATTGTGTGCATCTTGTGTGTCTGTATTATGCTGCAATCCTTGACTTGGGTTTCGAATTTCATGCCTATAATACCTTAGATTTCTCTCTAAGAGTTCTTTTAAAACCTTCATAGCTTGCAATGTTTCATGATAAACCCCGACGAAAATTGAGGCTTTTTTGTCTTCTATCTTTGATAATGAAGCGAGTCTGCATATCTGTCTCTAAAATTTAATTACAGAACTAATTAGGTGATGACTAAGCCCCTGATAATTGTTCTGCACAAACGTGAAAAGCAATGAGCCTTCATGTCGTGTCTTATTGGGCCACAAAGCATATGAAAGCTGCTGGGAAAAAGGATCTATCAATATGAAATGCATCAATTGGTCATGAGCATAATATACATAGTCTCTTGATTTATTTTGCAACTGTCCATGGAAAGCTCAATCAACTATTTTTGCCTCGACAAGACATGAAGCCTGGTAACCCGGGAAGAGCTCCTTATTTAATGTTCTAGGACCTGCAAATGGGAAGGACTACGCAAATTGCTCTGGTATTGGGGGCCATTCGTTAGCCGGAGTCCACAAAAGTTTTGATACACCCGGTTGCTTGCTTTTTGTGAGCACACGAGTTTCACTTAGACGTAGAGGGAAAAATTCTGGTAGTTGTGTTTTGTTCTCATACAGGAGTTCTCTTGGCTGGATCAAGATGATGGGCTGCGAAGGCGTAAATTTTAGATGTTCTCAATAGGTGAAATTGGCAGCTTTTCATGTGTCCCCCAAATCTCTAGGACTCCACATTTCCTTCGTTTCCCAGTAAAAACTGTTGAAAATAATACTCTCCAAAAAATGCACATCCTAGATCTGTCACTCTTTATAGAAGAGCAGTATTGCTCAGCCGGGCAACGTGCCCATGCCCATTCGGGAGGCGACCTAGACACCCACATCTAAGATGAATTAGAATGTATATCCGTTGTCACAGGATGAAGATGCCAAGGCATCAAACCAAACTAGACTCACACTGCAAAAACTAATTCATCCAAGTGAAACTGGTGTGCTCACAAACAGCACATGAGTTGGTGATTATGGAGGGTTCTCAGTCATGTTTTGAGTTGCGAATGGAGTGCTTACCTGTTGCTGTATAAGCAACATTCACTCTTCGCACTTCAAGTTGTAAAGAGTGATTTTTGGAACATATTTTACTTGAATTAGCTCAAACCATTTTGGTATTTTACCAAAAAAGTTTCAGTTCTGGTTAATGTCAGATTTGTGTTTCTTTGAATAGGCACCTCAAAAGGAGCAGGTCTTGTTCATTTGGAAACATCCGTTTTGAGATGGTTGATACATAGCAAAAGTGATGTTTTATCCCAGGAATCTGACATGCTGGTACGAGGCTGGTTCATGTCAATTTTAAACCTACTTGACTATTTCCGGTATTGACCCCTTTGTTTATCTCTTCCAGGGTAATCTTGTTTTCTGCGGGTTCCGAAATGGGTACATTACCATGGTTGACATGCGGTCTTCATCAGGCATGCCAAGGAAAATGCCTTCGATGCAAATTAGACCGGAGTCACCGCCATTCCAACGAGCTGCAATTAATTCTTCAAAAGGTGCAGTTCAAGACCGTGTGCATGCAAGGAAGAAGAGGGTACCGTTTAGAGACAAAGAAGCTGAGATAGCGAAGAATTTCTGTGAGACTATGAGAATGAATTCGGCAATCTGCAGGTACTGCTTGTAAGTTGCAAGTACCATGGCATTGTAGCATTGTTCTTTCATACCATGTTTTGCAGGTGTTAAATGGACAACATCTACACGTTGTATATAAATTTCGGCTGCCTCTTCTATTTGTTTGAGGTTTCTTTTAATTGCTTAGTCTAGCTTTGGAGTGACCTCTTGGTTTCTCATGTACAACATACTACAGCCCTATGTTGTGTGCATGCATGCGAGAGCACATGTTAGCAGTGTAATACGGGCATTTCAGTTTTTTGGTCTCGGGGGAGGACAGACATATGTAGTCTTTTAAGTACTACAGGGAGCTTGGAATGGTGCTATTTGCCGCTTGATTGGGTTGTACCTCCTTAGGATACCATCTGCCTCTTACCAATTGTCCGGCATTTTTTATGTGACTTGCATGAATATAACTCACAACTATGCTCTTGATTGCTCCATTCTCCACTTCCTATGTGCGATATTTGCTGTTGCCATCACTGTTCTCACTGTGGCCAATTTTGAAAAAAAAAAAGAGAAAAAAATGCAAACTCATCCAGGTTCGGTGCATCCTTTTGCAAACTTACCATGACGTATGGGAGGAGGTGTAGATCCATTGATGGTCAACTGTGTAGTGCTAAAAGACCAGATTATATGTGCGAGAGCAATGCTCCAAATATTTCCTAACAGTGGTGGCAGGAAAATACCATAAATACTACCTTTTTGGGGCCCCCTTAGAGGCCTGCAGGTGGCGCCTGATGCAAACACAGAGATGGAGATGGTCCCTGCTGCAGCTGCTGCAATGCGAAGAAGCCTAATAAGAGACCACCCTCTTGGGCTGATTGCTGGCTAGGAGATCTGGAGGAGAGAGCGCTACCAGATGGGGCACTCAAACTTTGTCCTTTGGCGTCTCTAAGTGGAACTCTGTGTGTTACGTCCCTACACATCAAGATGGGCGCTTGAGCTATGTCCGGCCAAGTGTGAACATCACTACTACTTAAGTGAGTTCTACAAAGTGAGTCCGGCCAAGTGCGAACATGACCACCTCTTAAGTGAGCCCTATAAATAGGACTCGACTCTCATTTGTGAGACATCTTGTGTGATCCGCCTTGACAGCTCCCCCGGCACACCCACATTGGTGTGGGCTTGGTGGTATGGGACACCAACCCTTGTAGCAGGGGCTAGTCCGTTGGCTTTTGGCTCCTAGGCTCGGGGGTGAGCTCGTATTGGCTGTATGGCTAGGAGGTGAGCCTATTGTCTGCTCACTACGCTTGTCTACATGTTTGTCTTGTGACATGTCGTATGTGCAGGATGGATCTTGGTGAGGGACTAACATTGGTATCAGAGGCTCATGCATACGACGTGGCAATGTGCCGAAAAACCATTGGAGCTCATTGGGCCTTGATGGTCTTGCCTAATAGACTCTCTAACCTCTTGCATAGAGCGGTATGGGATGCTACTAGCAGGAGAGGAGAGCAAGGGGGCCACGTGCAAGCCGATGGGGGACTCTATGGTAAGTGTTGTTTTTTTTGCGTTTTGCTCATGGATTCTTTGTGTGGAGGTTGATGCTTGCAGGCGTCACATGGATTCATTAGTATGTATTTACTCTCTACACCTCTGTGATGCTGATGTCGCATGAGGGTGTCCTTGGAAGCTGCCACTCCAAGGACACGGCAACCCAGCCCCTCTATATTCACAGCTGCTGAGAGGAACAGAGGGTTTTAATGTTCTTGGAGTATATGTTGCAGGTGTTACATGGAAAGAGAGGAGAAGGTTTTCGGATGCAGTCTTTCGTGCTCAAAAATTGAATTGCTTGCCGTCTTGCTTACTGCCACAGAGGTTCTAGGGCTCCTTGTTGTCCTACGGAATACCCATACCACATTGCATGTGTAAGAGGTGCACCAGGCTGCCCTACAAGACCGATGAAACGGTAAAGTTTTCCATATGATGCATGACCGCCCTTGGACAGAGCTAGTAGTCATAGATGCAGCGATAAGAACAGACTTTGATGGAGGCACACATCTTTATGCTTTTTGAGTTCTTCTCATGTATGCCCTTCTGTGAGCTGGAGGATGCCTTGGAGAGACCCGTATGGTCAGAGTCTTCTACTTCATGGTACCTTCCCTTGGTGCTCATCGTGGAAGAGGATTGGGTTCATCCCCCCAAGTATGTCGTATCCTAATTGGGGGATTGGGCATAGAGATTTGATGAGATGTATCCAGGTTATACTTGAGGCACAGTGCAGGGCCTAGTCAATCCCTTGGAGCGTGTGAGAGGCTACAGGATGCTGTATTATGTAGGGTATAAATGGTTTTGCTGCATTGTTGGGTCCGGACAGTGCATCTGATGGATTTCATGCAGTGAGTGGACTTCATGCCGTTTTTCACTGATTGTATCATGATTATGTATATCGTGTGGTTGTATGGTTAATTTTCCCACCTAAATCGTACCTTCAGGGTTTCGTGTATTATGACCTATGGTCCATTTTATTTAACTGCAACAAGGTACAAGCCCTATTTGTTTGCCCAAAAACGACATCCTCGCAGTGAGCGCGTGCACTTTAGATTGCTCTGCTTATGGATTAAATCCTTCAGACTGCTCGAAGCTTGCGCATGAAGTTCTTGAATTTATGCACGCCTTTTAAGGCTGACTCTGTCTTGTTTTTTGTTGACCTAGTTTGATATTGCTCCAGTCAGATGAATCGTACCTTTTGGCAAGTGCTATGAATGGAGATGTAAGTTTCTATACATGCTTGTATGAAAAACATGCATTTTTATACGTGTTTTTCCTACATGCTTGTAAGAAGAAAACGAAAAGTGATTATTCTCTCAAAAGGTTTTTATGTACAAAAAGTTTCACAGATTCTGAACTCTTGAGTGCAGATATATCTTTGGGATAGGCGCCTGGCCGGAAGGGGACCGGTGCTGTCTTACGCTGGAAATCGAAACACATGTCTTCCCCTCCATTTGGGCGTGGATTCATCAGAATCTCTCCTTGCATCAGGTCTAAACTTTCTGAATGCCTTAGTTCTCCTACTCTGCATTACACATTCACATGATCATCAGGGTTAGAAGTAGTGTATACTTCATCTAGGACGTAAAATTATGTGGCGTTGCAGGTGGTGAAGACTATGCCATCCGAATTTGGAGTGTACGATCTGGAAAGCTTCTTCAAACTGTCCCTGATTTACCAGCCATAGTTCACAATTTCAGCACACCGTCCTTCAATTCTAGCCCTTCACTGAACAGCGACCATGCTTGGAGAATGTGGCTAGGGTCATCTGCTGGTGTCATGTACATGCATGGCTGAGCAACAGCATTTGTCCAATTCAACCAGAGCATCCTACAGCTATCCTTGTCTATAGAAGCCTTCTGCATGCATTGCAATTTGGGCGAAACTCGGTAAGCGTGTTGGTATTGAAGTGTGCTTTCTGTTTGTTTGAATTGTACAGCCTCTTTAACCCTTCTACAACTAAAAAATATTGAAAATGTAGAGTTTAAACCACTTAAATGACCGATTTGAGCTGTTGACAGCTCATCTCCAACCAACATAAATCACGAGTTGTTTACTTGGTTGCCATTTTGTAGGAATACTCGATTTATTCACGATCAGGAAGTTTCAGAGTGCATTTTGTTCGCCCTTGTGATGGGAATGGATGCTAAAGAGGCCAAGCTAACCAGCTGTGTATCATAGAATGACTCATATCTTGTGGGTTAAAAGACCTTAGAACAGGGTTATCTACCAAATATCGTTGAACCCTTTAAGTATAAAAGATTGCAGTTCAGAAAGCAACGGCGTCCTCATTTATGATATATAGTGTTGTGCCTCATTAAAAAAAAGATCTTTTAGTTTTAGTTCACTCTGTTTGTGTAAGCTCCAATTGATCTTTTTCTTTCCACAGCCATATATGTGGCAATGTATGTCATGTGATGCTATTGGACTAACATTGTGTATGAACGTTGGATTGAAATTTGAGCTTTGCCCTTAAATCAAGGACCTTCTTAAAAGCACACAAACAAACATAATCATTACGTTACTATAAGTTTCAAGTCTAGGTGAAGCAGGACTTGAACCTGCGACCATTAAAAGCCCAATGTTCTACCGACTGAGCTATGGATAGTGCTATCTGTCTTGGGATAGTCCACGAAGTACTAGATAAACCCCTTTTTGACATAATGTAAGCGCATTCAACCGAGATACCTTTGCACATGTCTCACATTGATGTTCAATCTTCTTAATATTATTTCCTTTTGGTCATGAGAGAGATGCACAGCACATGTATGTACAAACATGTATGCACAGTGTCTTGAGCAATTCCCATTGCATGTGTTAGCCTTAAAGGCCACTAGAATTGTAACCCTTAGCGTTTTGGAGCATAGAACAGTAGGTACTTTCGTAGCTCGTGAATAATCTGTCTGTACTCATGGTAAATAGCTCAATCTAGAGCTCTCGTCTTCGAGTTTTGATTGTGGTGAAGTACTTTGTTTGCTGTTCGTTAATGTCTCTTTCTGGTGATTTCATGCTGATTATATAACTACCAGCCTGTGAGTCCTTTTGTGATGATCAATAGCTAGCTTTTTTGGTTGATTGAGGGTGCATTGCAATGTGCCCATCAAACTCGGTAAGTTTGTAGAATGTAAAATCCATTGTTAGAATCATATAGCTAGTTTCGTATAGCGGCAAATTAATTGCAAATTTCCAATTTGTAGCAATGTGTGTGCACCACGAGCTCTATTTCTATAGTCACATAAGGATGAACTTTATTTTTGGACTGCTGCTTGCATCTTCAATCTATGCATTGACCATCATAACTTCCCCTCATCAAGGCTATTGAGGGGTGTGGATTTTCTTGTCGGATTGCATATACTTGGTGTACCATGCTCTGATTTGTTTGTCCCTCTTTAAGTGAGTCTTACAAGTCAAAACGGCTGGGTGGAATTATTACAGTTTAATTTTTAATTTAATCCATTGAAAATGATTCTAGAATGCCTGAATCAAGAAAGCATGGAAGCATGCCAGGAAATTTTATTTTTTTTCCCATTTTTGGCTAAGCAAAGTTTGTATAGGTGCAGAAAATCAACTAAGGGAAGAGAGAGGGTATGTTTCGTAGCTTCTGAAAGCATCAAATTCTTCATGTAGTTGTATGTTATTTTTATT
The DNA here is from genome assembly GCF_014529385.1 of Adiantum capillus-veneris. Lineage (NCBI taxonomy): Eukaryota > Viridiplantae > Streptophyta > Polypodiopsida > Polypodiales > Pteridaceae > Adiantum > Adiantum capillus-veneris. Next base: position 45,009,909 of record NC_140954.1, read on the forward strand.
GGTTCTTCCAACCTAACTTGTGTGATGAGCTTGTTTGCCAAGCACTTACGGAGTTTTCCAATCTTTAAACACTCCATGTAATTCAATGTTCAATTACATCGTCTTTTTTAAGCTCATGATTGACATTGATGGTGTCCCTCTCATGTTTGGATGTGAAGCTGATTGGTTTCTTCTTACCTACCATCTAAAAGACTTAAAAGCGGAAAACTTGATTATTGCAATTAATTGTGGTTGACTCACAATTACATTGCTTGAATATATGCCAAAAGGCCTGAAACATCCTAATCTGCATGCAACCGAAGAGTCTTGTTAGTCCTCTAGTCATTGAAGGTCCATGCCTTCAACTCTCTTCATTAATGACAATTTGAAGAAGAAGTGTCAAGATATAGGTTCTTGAAAGTCTGTCTGGTAGAAGTACAATATATATAATAGGTATTGGATAGGCTTCTATATTGTACCTTTGATACACATACTTTCAAGAACTTTATCTTGACATCTTGTGGTGAAATAATAAGTCGCAAGCCTTCCACTTCCGATTTTGTATGTGGATTGCAAAGCTAGCATTTGCGCGTTGTCCACAAGCACTTAGCTATTTCTGTAGATCAATAATTATGCCATTTTAATCTTCTAGCCTTTTACCAAGCTCTCAACAAGCCTCCTACTCAACCTTTGATTGGCCTTATATTGTTCAATAGCAGCATTGCCAACATTCTTCTCTCATTTTCTCAAATTGAGGTGTATTGTATTTGGTTAGCGTTTGTAGGGCAAAGCAACCTTTGGAATAGTTCATAGATCAAAATTTTCATTTGGGCTCATTTTGACCTTCGCTTCCACTATAGCCATTAGTGCGGAGGTAATTTCTCCTTTTGTACAGGTTTTGTGTTAGTCAAAATTTATGCAAAATATGCAGTTTATTGTCTTTAGTGGGTTCTGCTACGACCAACTTATATGGATACACTGTCTATTGAGGATAGTGCAAGTTCTAGCTCGGTTATGTTGCTATAGCTTGCACCATTCTCAATAGAATGGTAAAAGCACACTAGAATGGCAAATGAGTGCAAGGCTAACGCACTTAGGATGTCAAAGCTTCTTCTGATACTAGTTGTGCAAATCTTCTTACATGAGGTATCCCAACCTAGTGTTTTCAGTCCACATGCATGCTTTATTAAACGATTTTCCAAATCCAAAATCTTAAAGTGATGGATACCTTTGGCCTAGCCAATTTGAGTCCTCCATGTTAGCAACATTCCAGCACCATCCTTGGTGTCAACCTATCCTTGGCTACCCAATGCCAAATACTCAAGGACCGATGCAGTGATAACAATAACTTCCAACCACTTCTCAAGGAGACAATTCATAAAGCCTCTTTGCTAGCGAATGGCTCCCGAATGTTAGCCACCCCTTCAAGTGTAAGGCACATCAATTTGGCTTTGATACTAATTCTTGTCAATAGGTTTCCAACAATGTGCACACAACTTGCAAAACAATAAGGGGCACACAAAATAGCAAATAGTATTACATACTTTGCAAGTGATAAGTGGCATCCTAAGGCTAACACCTCCTATTGAGAAAAAAGTGCATTGGGGGTCCTAAGTGTGTGAGCGCATCACTATCATATCATGGTATTACTTTTGATTTAAAAAAGTGGAATCTCTCTCTCTCTCTCTCTCTCTCTCTCTCTCTCTCACACACACACACACACACACACACACATTTTTTTGGTGTAGAACCCCGTGTGAATGTATGCTTCCACACACACACACACACACACACTTTTTTGTAAATCTGCTTTGATTAATTTACAAGTTGGAAACCTCAAAGCGAGGAAAACCCATGAAAAGAAAGGGATACAAAACACGGAGCACTATGAGGCTCCAAAGGCTAGAAACAGTCAAAGTAAATCCTGTAGGTATCGAGAGTGATGTCTCCAGCATCATAGGCAAAATGCAACGCTTGACCAAGAGATAAATAGGGAAAGGGGTCAACAAAAGTGCCCTGGAACATTAAGGAGTTCCTATGATGCCAGATGGCCCACATAGTCCAAAATCTGACCCAGGTGAAGAAGACCGCACACACACACAAATGGAGATGTCACAAATTGATGACGTGTCAAGCCACTGAAAAATGGAGCCAACATGTAGATCTCGATCGAGAAACCTAAACCCTAGAAGCAGCAGAAGAAGCAGAAGCAGCAAAAGAAGTTTCACCAACTTGCAAAGTTTTGCCGAGTGGCCTATTTTTAAAGGCGAGTTCCCACCAATTTGCCGGACCCTGTCTGATGGGATCCAAGTGATGTAAAAAGATTAAATAACGCGTAACAGTTGATGACGTGGTAGAACTGTACGGACAGCTCGCAAAATGCGTTGAAATACTGACGTGGCAGACTATAAGGACAATCTTGCAAAACGCATTGAGAGTGCCATGTGGCAGCTGTATGGATTTTCGCAACAGTGATGGTTGCTTTTGGGCCATATGCTTTTGAATTTAATGCTCTCACTCTGTCAGTCTGCCCGCGAGAGATGCAGAGCAAAGCCATGGGAGTTGTACTTAGTTGAAGCAATATAAAGAAATACATAAAGGGGTGCCAACATTTGGGGTGAGTTCTCCCTTGGGGTGGAACTCCGCCACTCCCCATCTTGTGTGTCGCGCACTCTCTCTTTCTTTCAATTCAATTGTTATTTGAAGTGCTTAAAGTTTTTCAGTTCTTTTCCGTGTGGTGCCTGTCCCCGTGTAATGGTATCAAAGCTTTAGGCATGTGCTTTTTTGAGAGTATACCGGTCCTACCAAAGAACAAACGGAGCAAGATGGAGCTTCCCACTTTTATAGGGATTTTGTTAAGGTATCTTCATGTCTCGACGACGGACTTATTAGCCACTCCCACCCTTACTCCATCGTGCATCGAGCGCGCTCCTAGCTTCATCGCTCTGTCGTACAAGGCATAAGCCATAAGATCACTTGCAAGAGAAGGATCAAAGATTTTTCAAGCCACTGTTTTTATTAGAGGAAGTGCCATGTAGTGGTGGATGTCTATAACTACCAAGCCGCACACTCCAAGGACTTGGCAAGCTTCTAAGAAAAATTTTGCCTGAAGTTATGTGCCTCCTGACAGATATCTTCCTTCCGAGTACAACTTCTTGCAAATTGGGGTATCGTGAGATGCTTGCCACAAAACCCTAGCTGATTACAACTTGAAATTTTTGGACATCTTATGACAGGTGTCTCGGTCCAGTGTGATTGCTATGCCTTGGGACTACCATCACCGCTACATGAACATTATCTGTCAAGGCCTGTTTTGACCATTCAAGGGTTTATGGACCAATGCTACAGTCGGCTACAACCTTATGTAAGGAATCTTACCTTGATTTTGGTGCAGGTTTCAGGACGGAAAACTAGTCGTCTTTTTGAGCTATCTCGACATGTTTGAGAAATTGTTTGGTGATCGTGTTTGGATTTTTTTTGACATGGATGGAATATGTTTTAAACTTGACTTGGTGCTGGTTTGAATTGTAATAGTGGTTTCAATGATTGGTGATATACTCCCAGGTGGAGTAGTGAGATATGGTGTTTTGGTATTGTCTGAACCTTGGAATGACATAAACAGGATGTTTGGGGAGCGTTCTGTTGTATGCTTGAAAACCTTGGAATGACGTAGACAGGATCTTAGAGGAGCGTTTTGTTGTATGCTTGAAAACCTTGGAATGACGTAGACGGGATCTTAGAGGAGCGTTTTGTTGTATTCTAGAAATCCTTTGAACGACGCAGACGGGATGTTTGGGAAGCGTTTGTTTGTATGCTTGAACCTCCAAGCCACGCAGCTTGCGGTCTCGGAAGCATTTGGTTGTATCAGTCCTCTAAGCTCATGGCCCGGACTTTTTTAGGTTATTTGTCGGGGGGGAGTGCGAGGTAGTCATTGAGTAGCTTCATAACCTTAGACCATTTGTCTCGGGGGAGTGCTCAACAACGTTGTTCGTTGTGTCTTGTAGCATGCATATGTGAGCATTTGTGCTGCATTGTGATGTGCCAACCATTGAATACTCCTTATTGAATGAGATTTTTCTGGGAAGCCAATAACCCAGGATATCAAGAGCTCCAATCTGGAATGAGACTCCTCATTAGATGAGATTTTTTCGGGAAGCAAACGACCCAAGATAGAAAGAGCTCCAATCTAGAATGAGAAAAATGATTGTCCCTCAATCCCACGGCGTTCACTAAGTAAAGTTTTCCTATATCGCATGCGTTCAGCAAAATGGATTTGAATTACCCCTTATACCCCTCTTGTACACATGAATCTATAAATTTACAAGAAATTAAAATCCATTATGTTGAACACACGTACTATGCTACATATACTTTAGCGAACTCCCCGGGCCCTCAGAATGTCCCTAAGAACAACCCTCGGAAACTTTTGAGCTAACTTGAGTTGTCTTGCAGACATGTTGTAATCGAGGACAATTACTCACTTTCAAGAAGGAGGGATGTCACAAATTGATGATGTGTCAAACCACTGAAGGACGAGGCCAGCATGCAGATCCCAACTGAGAAGCCTAAATCCTAGAAGCAGTAGAAGAATTTTCACCAACTTGAAAAGTTTTGCCAAGTGGCCTATTTTTTAAGTCGAGTCCCCACCAACTAGTGGGACCCGTTGGGGCTAAGTGACGTAAAGAGATTAAATAATGCGTAAAAATTGATGACATGGCATAGTTGTATGGATATGGCTGCTTTTGGCCAAGATGCTTTTGAATTTGATGCTTTTCATGTAAAGTGCTTTTAGAGGCCAAGGGCCTTCAAATATGACCCATGGGCTCCACTCTAGCAGTCAAACCACGATAGATGCAGAGTAGAGCCATGGGAGTTATACTAAGTTGAAGCAATATAAAGAAATACCGAAAGGGCGCCAAAGTTTGGGGCCAATGCTCGCTTGGGGTGGAACTCTACCACTCCCCATCTCGTGTGTCATGCACGCTCTCTTTCTTTCAATTCAGTTGTTAATTAAAGTGGTTAAAGTTGTTCAATTTGTTCTTTTTCATTGGCACGTGGTGCCCGTCCCCGTGACGGGAGACACTTTTGCCACGATTTTTGCATACTCATATTGCACCAAGGTGTAATGCGACAAGAAATTAATGAGCTTGTAGGCCAAGTGGTCCATCTCAAAAAAAAAAAAGTAGAGTTTTGTGCTAAATGTGATCTGAGTGACATGGAGATTAAGATGTAAGAGCAATTATATTTTTATTTTATGTCAAGTCTACGTTTCTATAATAGGAAATTCTCTTCATTGATTTTCTTTTGTCACAAGATTTTGGGGACAAGGTTTTATTCAATTGCGTCCAACTTTACGTAATACTTTAAGAGAAGGAATGCATCTTATTTATGGTATCTGCATGGAAAAATATTGACATAAATAGGTACAAGCCCAATGCATTATGAGCTTTGGAAAACAAAGGCATCGTACCAATCGTATGCACCTTCCAAGTCCTAAAAAAAAATTCATGGTGGGTTACATATCTTAAATGCATATTATCATGGCCATGCTGCCAAGTCCAATATGCTTTTGTCTTTCCAAAACAAAAACCATGAACACATCTCAAAAAGTTGTTGTGACTAGATGGCTATGTCATATTGAAAATACACTTGCATATTGAAAATACAGTTGCATGTTGCACCTAAAGATGGACAAGATGAAGGAGAAGCTCAAGAGCACACAACACAACAAGTAGTATTACTTAGTGTGTTAATACAAAGATAAGTCTTTCCCTAAGAGTGATGGGTGTATATACAAGCCAAGGGAAAAGACCTCCTAAAGAAAGAAAAAAGTGCTATGGTGATCGTAAGTGTGTTCACACACATCACTACCATGTAATATGGGAATAAATCTCCTTCTCGAGAGATGATGCAGTGAACATGAGTTGGTGCACATGTATGGGGAAGTGCTAGACCCTATGTGAGTGGTTCTTAAAGGGGAGTAAGTGCAAAACTTTGCGAAAAGCTTCAGGCTTCTCATGACTACAGGGCCTATAGGATCAATGGCGTCTAGGGCTTCCATGAACAAGGTAGGGAGATTATGTGAGGTGGAAGGGGAAGACAGGAGTGGAGAAGAGGTATGAAAGCGAAAAACTAAATAACTAAAATAGGAGAGAGAGAGAGAGAGAGAGAGAGAGCTACATGGATCCAAAGAGGGAAATGGAAAATGTTTGAGGTGGCTTTTTAGTTATAACCTTAGTGACGTAGTGCTAAAAACCAACCTAGCCTAATTATGAGGATTACATATATTTTAGCATTCTTTATGCCTTACATTTTGTACACGATGGTAAATCACGTTATTTAAAACTAAGCATTGTATAATATTCAGACTCATGACAATGTTTTGTTTTTATGTCAGCTTATAACTTTTTTTTTTTTTTTTTACAAAACTCACAATTGTGAGTGAACAGAAATATACACCAATCCTCAAGCTCAGACCGAGCCTTGAGGGTCAAAGGATTACATGTAATCTGCTTGGCAGAGAAACCACTCCTACTCCTCGGCTTTACTTTACTCGCACCATATTTGGCAAGCAAGGAACCGCCGTGTGTTTGAAGGGGATCTAGCTATGGCAAGCTTTCATGAAATCACGCAAGAGAGCAGATTGATGATCCACATGATCGGATGCAAACAAGCCTCAGAGGACTAGTCTAGAACAATACATAACATCTAGCTTACAACTTCTAAACAAGATAAATGATCATGATTTTAAACAAAGAATGTGGATGTGCTGATGAAGCCAAACTTGAGTGGTGGCACAAGAGCAAATAATAATGTCCATAAAACATACCACGGGCAAAGAATGTGGGAATTATTGTGAGAATTTGTCCAAAACTTCTTGTGCTCGAGCTACTGTGGTCATTTGCACATGGTGGAGTTTTCTGCCAAATGGGTAACTTGAAAAAGCAAAAAAAGGTAGGTAGGTGTGTTTACTTGTGTAAGAGTGTGAGTGCTTCCCAGAGTTTCCATGTCTTGACACGCGTGCGTGCGCCCGCGCGTGTGTGTGTTTGTGTGTGTGTCCTAGTGCATTTTATATGTCCCAAAATTCTATAATGCGGATGTGTGTGGTGTGTGTGTGTGTGTGTGTGTGTGTGTGTGCACGCGTACGTGGCCCACCCCTATCCTTGGGGATCAGAACACTTGGTGGAGGAGCAGTCTATCAAGTGGACTTGTCCCCTATCAAATGCATGCAATAATGATGAGAGATTTAATCTTAACCCATGAAAGTTTTATTTTCGTAAAAACTTGGATCACAAGAAGTTCTATTTTTTCTTCAGAAAATCCATTAGCTTTAAACATATGATTAAGTCTTTTCAGGCCCCAAAAATGGTAGGTAAGAAAGACTTAGGAGAGATGTTTCAAAATGTTTTTGAATGGAAGACTTAGCAGAGACCCCAAAAATGTTGGAATATAGCACACATGAGAAGGTAAAAGATATGGAGTGCATAGTACCATATATTTTTTTCGATACAAAGAGGTGTTCCTGTAATGCACAGAATACCACCATAGCATAGCAAAGTTCCACTAGAAATGATGCTACCCAAGAGATGTAAACATAAATTTGAGTAGGTCCAAAGGAGTACGGAAAAAACTTGGAAACATTTTGGAACGCAAACCAAAACAAATGATCAAACCAAATAATTTTAGATGGGCGCGTAAAAATGGGGTCTCTTTTATAGGTACACTAGATGAAGGGTCTGTAGGTGTTCCTACAGTATTTTTAGAACTTTCTAATATCTTCTCCCGATCATTGAGTGATAGTCCTTTGTTCTTGCACCACGAGATGTCTTTGAGCACTTCTTGCTTTTGACATTACAAATCTTGATTTGCTTCAAGATAAAGGGTAAATCTTGTGCCAATAAATGCTTTGATTGTAGGGCGAAGGTTTTGTACTGGTCAATTGCTAGGAGAGAAAGGCAAAGAGGGGTGTTTTCTTGTTGAAGCAAGAAGTTTAAGCCAATCATTGATAGACACTACAGCTAGTACATATAAGCTATGTGCTTTTATGGCTTCTTTTTCACGGTCAAGGATTCACTTATGGAAATCAATTCCTTTGAAGCATGAGAGCAGACATTGAGTACCGATATGAGGTATAAGGATATCTTCGTTTGTACCATAACCCGAACAAGTGAAAGAGGTGATCCAATTACCCTGTAACACAACATAAGTTTAAAATGATCCATACAAAGACTAATGTATGTCAATACTCAATATATGGTGATTGTCCGACCAAAGACTATAGGGGAAACTAGGTGGGTGTTTATGTTTAATATCCCTTGAAATCAAAACCACATACTGGTTAATGACATTGCCAATAGGATAGAGAGATGTTATACAATTGAACAAACAATAGAATCTTCAATTAATTTTTGGTTTAATCGAGCAGTAAAACTTGGGCTACCTCTGATGGGAAGACATGTATCCAAGCAATGTATTCTGCTTATTATAGCTGTCACATAGCCCTACACTCCCTCACTCTCCTTATACAAATTAGAAGGTAGTATTTTTCCTTGTGATAGGGTAATATTCTCTTACCTTTTGGTAGGATTATATTACGATGGTTGATATCCTTCAAGGAAATTGTGTGCAATTGAAGGGTGGAGTTTCCTTGCGGATAGGTGCTTGAAGGGATTTTCTACTATTTGTTTGACGTCGATCTTTTATAACTCCATTGGACTTTTCATTGTGTTAATTATAGCAGTCACTTGGACATGTACTTCCTGAGGTATAGTTCACAATCACTCAGCTGATTTATGTGTGGATATCACTTATCCTTAAAAACCATCATGTGATCGCATGACATAATGGTATAATACGTGAAGTAGAGTGAGAAATTTAGAGATAAAGAGAGGTTGTGTGTGTGTGTGTGTGTGTGTGAGAGAGAGAGAGAGAGAGAGTTCACTCAGGAGAGAGTATGCCTTGCCAAGTGTGCGTGTGTGTGTGTGTTCCTTGCAAGTGATAGTGTGTGTGATGCTATGAGGTATAGTTCACAATTACTTAATTGAATTGATCTCTGTGTGGAGATCACTTATCCTAAAAAAACATAGAGTGTTTAATGTCTACCATGGACGTATCATAATGTTAGAGAGAGAGGGAGGGAGGGAGTTTTTAACAAGATGTTAGAAAAGTGGGAGAAAAAAGAAAGGGAAAATTACCAAAATACCCCTCTAATTTGTGGAAATTCCCAAAATACCCTTGTAACTATTTTAGTTGGATTGTTCGCTATTTCCTAGTCTTTATTCTTTTTTGACAATGTAGATCCATTTTTTAGTGCTTAGCATGTAATTTGCTACAAATTACCTCCAAAAAAAAGACAATTATGTCTAAAAATAATGAAGCAATTCATCTCCAAAGCCTACATAACTAGCTCAAATTCTACTTTAAGTATCTTGTATTGATAGACAATCAGTCTTCTAAAAAAAAATTATCTTTGGACAAATTTACTCTCACAACTAGGGGTATTTTGGGAATTTTGGAAAATTTGAAGGGCATTTGGGAATTTATGACAAAATATGAGGGGTATATTGGGAATTTTTGAAATTCGAAGGGTATTTTGGGAATTTCCACAAATTAGAGGGGTATTTTGGTAATTTTCCCAAAAAGAAATGCAAGTGTTGGTTAAACAAGTGAAAGGATCACGATGGCTTTCTAAAAAAATAAGAAAGTAATAAAATCTTTAGGTTGAGTTTAACTAGAACTATATAAGGTGAAGCACTATTCAAGAATGTCTCTTTTATTAAGCGATCGAGTGTCCTCCTCGCAAAGAAGCAAACCAAATATACTAGGAAATTTTTTAAAATTTGTAGGATTTTTTAGCTAAGTTTTGACAGACATCATTGCACCGGTTTTTCTTCTCTTTATCATGGTTTGCTCATTTATATATATATATATATATATATATATAAAACTAATTAATATATATGTATGTGTATGTGTATGTATGTAGTATAGAACTTACTAGAATTAAGATGAAATAAAATTATCCATTTAATACTTTAAAACCAAAATAACATTTAAGGTAAGTCTCAATCATCACTAATCATCACTGAAAACATTGAAAGTATCTTAACCCAATACATCTCTAAGGCTTCTTTTAGAAAGCCAAAAGAGATAGTTTGTTGCCATGTATCACTAATCAACAAGCTTTTTAACCAAGGATCCACAATTGCACCCAAAATGTAACCCTTTTACAATGGCCTTATGGAGTCCCAAAAAAACAATGTGAAAGTTCATTATGGTTTACATAAGGCTATGTGAGAGAAAACAAATAAAATTTAAATAACATTTAAGGTAAGTCTCAATCAGGCCATTTTTTAATGTTCTTCTAGTTGGTACTCTACTCGCTACTTACGAATGGCTTATATATTATGAAAGGCCCCTAATAATAAGGTAATTGATGCACATTGCACATTCGTATTTTGAAACAAAATAAAACAAAAAGGAAGTAAAATAAAAAGACACATTAAAATCAAAACAAAAGAATATTTTAATGCTTTCAAATAAGCATAGAAAATAATCAAACAATTTAGTGAAGTGATTTTTTTAAAAAATCCTCAAATGAGAGAATCGTTTATCAATACCTCAGTGTTTGAGAAAGATGTGTCTGAACTTAAGCTTAAGCCGATTGAAAATCGAGATTAGCCGGTTACAAAGGAGAAAAAACCCGATAAAATATACTAGAAAATAGTTCGAATATTTTACAGATTAAAATTTTTTTAATAGTATTTTCATTTTGTATTTGTATAAGGAGAAAACTTGCCGCTTAGACGAAAAGGACTTTCTCGAAGACTGCATCATAAGATCAAACTCCTATGAATATTTTGTTTAATGTTTTGATCTCTAAAGTCATTTTCAAGTATGCAGAGAAAGTAAATGTTGTCTAGCATCCTAAAAGAATAGAATGCAAGAAAAGTAAAGACAAGATGTGAAATGAAAGGTAAGTCTTTATCATGCATTGAAAACTATGAAAGACCCCCTAACCCACCCCAACACTAAGGGTTTCTTTTAGAAAGCCAAAAGTGTCCAATCATGCATTGAAAACTATGAAAGACCCCCTAACTCATCCCAATACTAAGGGTTTCTTTTAGAAAGCCAAAAATGTTTTTGGACGAAGAGTTTGTAAACATTATACAACCATGAAATAATTGATATTTTTAATGACTCATTCTGAAGGAACATCTTTATCCTTTCTCACATGCTGGCTTTGTCTACTAGATGGGGGAGAGAGAGTTAGAGAGATAGAGTGCGCACATGCACCAGTAATGATGAGAGGTAACAGTGACGATGAACAAGTACAACCGATTGGGAGTACATGCACATGCGTAGCGTTTTAGTGAGATAAATGAAGAGAGAGGTGCAGTCAACAACTTGCAAAGTGCTAGGCCGAATCACAGGTGCTCCCGCCACTCGAACGGCTACTATCGACGTTGAATGCTAAGGCAAATCTAGTGACGTGCCGATTGCAACAGGTGAGGAAACGGTGTGTTTTGACAGAGGCGTGGTGGGCTCATCAGACTTTTCCATCGAAAATACTCACCGATGGCGTGCATGTGCGCAACTTGAGAGAGAGAGAGAGAGAGAGAGAGAGAGAGAGAGAAGGCAAAGGGGGGTTTTATTTGCAATTATTCCTATAAGGGGTCATAAACCAAAGGTAATGGTTGTCAATGAATATTACAACCGTTTTTTACTGTGCATAAAGCATTCTATAATAAAATATCATTATTGCTTCCCTTGCGCCACTATGGTCACTAGTAAAACGGCACCGCCTTCGGCGGCATCATGGCCAGTCCTACTCTCAAGCTCCTCCCTCTTGACAAATTTCACAAAAGAAGATCAAGAAAATTACTCTCTCTCTCTCTCTCTCTTTCTCTCTCCCTCCTTCTCGCTCTCCGTCCTCCTCTCTCTTTCTCTATCTCCCCAGTGTCCCACTCTCTCTCTCTCTCTCTCTCTCTCACCCGACCACGTCAATCAACTTCAAAATCTGAACTGAGAGCAGTTTCAAAAAAAATGTGTCTCAACTTAATATCGTGTCGTTTCTATCTGCATCTCTCTCTCTCTCTCTCTCTCTCTCTCTCTCTCTCTCTCTCACCCGACCACGTCAATCAACTTCAAAATCTGAACTGAGAGCAGTTTAAAAAAAAATGTGTCTCAACTTAATATCGTGTCGTTTCTATCTGCATCTCTCTCTCTCTCTCTCTCTCTCTCTCTCTCTCTCTCTCTCTCTCTCTCTCTCCCCCCTCCAAAATCTGAGTCGTTTTCAATTTCAAAAATGTTGGTTGAGGGCAAAGGAAAAAGGAGAAAGCTCGCCCTGAAAAAGAGAAAAATAGTGTGAAACCCCGAAACTCTCACTCACCCTCTCTCTCTCTTTCTCTCTCTCTCTCTCTCTCTCTCTCTCTCTCTCTCTCTCTATATATATATATATATATATATATATATATATATATATATATATATATATATATATATATATATATATATATATATATATTCCTTTTTGATTGACAATTAAGATCCGGTTTTGAGTGCTTAGCATGTAATTAATCACAAATATTATGTCTAAAAATAATGAAGCAATTCATCTCGAGAGCTTACTTAACAATCAAATTCTAGTTTTAGCATCTTGTACTGATAGACAATCAAGTCTTCTTATAAAAAGCTACAAACTTTTTTGTCTGTCAAGAGATTTAATCCCACGACCATGGGTATTTTGGGAATTTTGGAGAAATTGAAGGGTATTTTGTGAATTTGTGACAAAATATTGGAGATGTTTTGGGAGATTTTTAAAATTTTATGTCCAAAAACAATGAAGCAATTCATCCCGAGAGCCTACTTAACAGTTAGATTCCAGTTTTAGAATCTTGTATTGATAGACAATCAAGTCTTCTAATGAAAAGCTACAAATTTTTTTGTCTAATCCCACGACCATGGGAATTTTGGAAAAATTGAAGGACATTTTGGCAATTTGTGAAAAAAATATTGGGGATGTTTTGGGAATTTTTGAAATGAGGTGCTTTGGGGCCATGCATGTGCAGATAGTTGCGCGTGGAGCCCATCAAGATTCGAGGCCAGAGAGAGAGAGAGAGAGAGAGAGAGAGAGAGAGAGAGAGAGAGAGAGAGAGTGAAGCTAGTCAAGACTGGCTTAGAGAGAGAGAGAGACTGAAGCTAGTCTCTCTCTCTCTCTCTCTCTCTCTCTCTGTGCATGCAGCATGTCTAGTGCGCTTCCTATCTGCAACTCTCTCTCTCTCTCTCTCTAAATCTCTCTGTCTTGCTCTCCCTCTTCCTCCCCCTTTTTCTATCTCCCCTCCCTCTCTCTCTCTCTCTCTCTCTCTCTCTCTCTCTCTCTCTCTCAATCACATCCGACGACGTCAATCAACTTCCAAAATTTGAGCCGTTTTCAATTTCAAAAATGTCAATCGAGGGCAAAGGAAATGGGAGAAACCCCGCCCTGAAAAAGAGAAAAATAGTGTGAGACCTGAAACTCTCTCTCTATTCCTTTTTTATTGACAATTAAGATCCGGTTTTGAGTGCTTAGCATGTAATTAATCACAAATATTATGTCTAAAAATAATGAAGCAATTCATTTCGAGAGCCTACTTAACAGTCAAATTCTAGTTTTAGCATCTTGTATTGATAGACAATCAAGTCTTCTTATAAAAAGCTACAAACTTTTTGATCTGTCAAGAGATTTAATCCCATGACCATGGGTATTGTGGAAATTTTGGAGAAATTGAAGGGTATTTTGGGAATTTGTGACAAAATATTGTGGATGTTTTGGGAAATTTTTAAACTTTTATGTCTTAAGATAATGAAGCAATTCATCTCGAGAGCCTACTTAACGTTAGATTCTAGTTTTAGCATCTTGTATTGATAGACAATCAAGTCTTTTTATGAAAAGCTACAAACTTTTTTGTCTAATCCCACAACCATGGGAATTTTGGACAAATTGAAGGACATTTTGGGAATTTGTGACAAAAATATTGGGGATGTTTTGGGAATTTTTGAAATGCATGTGCAGATAGTTGCATGTGGAGCCATCAAGATTCGAGGCCAGAGAGAGAGAGAGAGAGAGAGAGAGAGAGAGAGCAACCTTGTTAGGCTGTTACCCGTCTTGACGTCTGGACTCTGAAGTGCACGTGTGTGTGTGCGATATAGAGAGGGCTGCAATGCTCGATTAAAATCAGTCAACTACCAACGGGCACCTCTCCTTCTCTTGTGCCGCATGCGACATCTATTACAACTGTACAATTGCTGCCCCGACGTGCCTCTCTCTTCCCTCCTCACCTTGCCCACGGACCACCATGTTAAGTTGTTAACACCTCTCTCTCTCTCTCTCTCTCTCTCTCTCTCTGTGCACCTTTCCGCTACGCTGTCGCTGTGTGGCCGGGGATGCAAGACGCATAGTCCCATTGAAGGAGGAACTGCCACGTGTATGGTGGGGGGAGCCGGAGTCCCTCCCCCTTTTATACTAGTATAGATTCTCACATGGTTCAGTCTTCTACTAAATGGGTAACCTAAAAAAGTAGAAAAATGTTAGGTGTGTTTATCTATGGAAGAGTGTGAGTGTTTCCCAAAGTTTCCATGTCTTGGTGTGTGTGTGCGCGCGCACGTGCACGCATTTATATGTTCCATTATTTCTATAAAGTGGATGATGATGATGTGTGTGTGTGTACACATAACCATGAAGCTACAATTTTTCCCTTGCTATGTGCTACCTTGAAATGCCCTATTGCTGAAAAGACTCAACATTGCCCTCATCAAAGCTTTTTGCCTATTTCATGTTGCCCTTGTGCAAGCCTTAATTCATGCATTGCCTTTGTAAGAAATACAAAGAATGCTGCTCAATTTTCAGATCCATGCAAGCCTTAATTCATGGACTACCTTTGCACAAGCAATACTGAGAATGTTGCTTCGATACCAAGTGAAAGGAGGGTAGTGTGCCCGGGCGTGCGCACCGGAAGAGGAGGAAGATAAAAGGAGCACAATGTTGGGGGAAATAGTACACCAAGGGAGTAGGTTTGTATGCACGTCTGGTTTGAGCATATCTCGCAAGATGCTTCAACAATGGCGAGACAAAACGTGAGTTCGTGCCAGGTGGCGTGGAAGGACACAGCAGTAGCGGCGGTGCAAGGACCAGGTGGCGCTAGAAGACTATCTGCAAACGCTTTTTAAATGTCGCTCGGAGTTGCATGCAACGAGCTCGAGCCGCGAGAGAGCAGCGCTGAAGGTCATTCCTAGCGAAATTCTTCGAGGTGAGCTTAGTAGCTTTGACACACTGTGTCTCTTTTTTGTATGAATTGTCTGATTCTCCTTGCATCGTGTTGATCGTGTTTATTTAAAAGGTTCGTGGTGAGATTGTGATTGCTATTGCTAGTGTGTGAAGATCTGACTATCAAGCGGGGATTGGAATGCTACAATATTAGTGATTTCCTGTTGGTGAGTTGAGAACCTCTGACAGCTTGCATGTCTTCTTGCATGAGTGTGCAGTGTTGGGGTATTAGTCATTCCTTGCAGCATGGCACGATTGAAAGCGAAAGCCCATCTGAAGGGTGATGCAGCAGAGCAAAGCCGTGGAAAGAGGAAGGAAAGGGTTCCTAGAATAATGGAGATTAGCGTAACTATTTTGGTTGGAGGTGGTGACGTAGATGTTGCGTTATTGTCATGCATGCAGTCTTTCCTTGAAAAAGAGACTTTGGCTAGGTTATGTGCAGTTGAAAGGGGGAGAGACGTCTTCCACTTGCATTTTCAAATGATCATCCAATTGTGGACTAGCTCGTTGATCTCTGCAAACAAAAAAATCAAGCAGTACCTCCGGTGGGATAAAGATTCTCCAATAGGAGCTATGGTGCTTTGCCGCGCTTCGAAACAGCGCAATATGCATACATTCGATGGAATGGTTGGCTATTGCCTAAAGGATCATGGGCAGCCGCACTTCCAAATGGCGATGCATAATATCGAGCCAAGCGACATAAACAGGGACGTTGAGCTATACAGTTTGTATGGCAACGATGAGTTGAAAAAGAAGGTGTGCTTAACACCAATGAATATATTTGACAGAGCATTTCTGTTCTAGAAGTTCAAATTGGCGCACCCTCTAGGTAGCGACTTTTTGTCGACATTGCATAAAATGCTCAAAACGGGAAGACACTATCCCTTGTCATGTTGGGTCACGCCGTACCAAGGCCGTGGGATGGACCTAGGGAAGACCAAGGCGCTTTGGAGGTGTATGGTGGACCCATCGTCAACAATGTACCAAGATGTTGTCAGTATATTCATCAATAGTCAAATGTATGGGACCTCCCATCCACGGACTGACTGGTTTTTGTCTCGATGGCAAGACGTCCGAAGGTGCGTTGGTCCATAGATTGAAACAACATTGTAAACCCTACGTTCATTAATGTCGTAATGTGTCTCGTCCAGCCCGGCAAGTGTGGTCGCTACTGACGAACAGCAAGACAATGAACAAACAGAGGACGAGATCGGTGATCTTGAGTATATCCCATTGGTTCACAAGATAGGGGTGAGAACAATTGCATGACGCCGTCTGTTGAGTTTCTGCCTTTGTTGTTTTGCTTTATTGTATTCAAATGTGCACATCTAAAAATAGCAATGCTGATGTTTTTGTGCGTACATGCAGGGAAACAATGGAACGGGTTGAAGAAAGCGAGTTTTTGATGACACCAATAGGAGAAACGCAGCCAGATGAGCTCCTGGACCAGATTGAAGACCCACGACTCGACAAAATAGAAGAATTAGCAACACAAATTTTGTTTGAACTTTTCGGAGATAGCCCGAATCGCAACGAATCCTTCCGTGCGAAAGTAATAACAACAAACTGTGCTCTAAAAGATGCAATTGAAAGCTACCAAGGGGAGCTTGCTGATGTCCAGATATGCAGGCTCGAGGAGCAGATTTTTGCGTTGCGGAAGGAAGTCTCATCGCTGAAAACACAACTGAATAGATTGAATGCGCTAATAATCAGAATTTTAGTGATGCTGAACAAGAACACCATCGAGTAGCAAATATATCTAAGTACCAGCAACACCTAGTTGCTGACAAAAAATAACTTTTTGGCAATGATATACGCCTCTATTGGCGCTTGTAAATATTCGACGATTGTTATCAAAAATTTGTTCTTATGACCTGTCTTCACTTTGCTATTTTGGCTCTTGTGATGTTCAGGATCTCATTAATGTCCACTAAATGCTCTGATGATCCTTGCTCTTTTGACCTCTCTCTGTCTCTCTTGCACTATCTTCCTCTGACTCGAGTGGTGTTCCCAGGCATGCAACCCTCCCTGGAACGACTTCAGATATTGGAGCATTCTTAGGCGGAGAGCTGCTTGCCACACTCAACCACATGACAACCCTGAACATGTTGCGTGCCCATGCTAGCTGCGTTTTCCTCTCTCCGTGCACAATGCTAGCTGTGATGAACGCACACCACGCAGACAAGCCAACGCAACCTCCACGCCACAGAGGACATTTGCTTTGTGGGGTGCAGTTGGAATTTTATCCGTTGATTTTGTTTTAATGAGCAAAAAAAACCATTGCAAAAAAAAAACTGAATATGCGGACATTCCACTTAATGAGCGTTGACCGAGTAGGCGGCCCTTCAAGTAGTGTGTGTATTCCTTTATTGAGTATATGAAGTGTAATTGATTAATTGAGATTTAGTGTATATAGGGTCAATCATGTAGGCAAGACAAGCCTTCACCCCAATATGAAGAAGCAAAAGCTATGGGTGCTATCTACAAAAGCATTAAAATTGGCAACAATGGCATTCTTATTTTGTTGTGTAGCCTTAAATGCATGCTCAACAACACAATACTTAGCCCTTTTTCTTTTGGATTGGGCCTCTTGAGATAAGGCCATCAGTTTTTACATCATTAGGTCTATTCTCTATCACAAGCTTACAAGTGGAGGCGAAAGTATGATAAGAATCTGAGATAGACACACACACACACACACACACACACACACACACACACACATATACAACATACCCCTAGTTGAATAGAATTAGTCATATATGCATCTTGCGCGGTTCTAATCCCAGATGTCAACCAATCCTCCCAGTCTAACTATTCAACAATGTTCTATTAGCCCACTTCTTCCAAGTTATCAAAAGAATGCCTTTACTTCTCATTTCAAATTTTTATCCTGCTATTTTGATTAACCTGCATTTATGTAGTAATAAGTGGGGTTTGACTATTTACTTTGAATAGTAAAAGGCTCAAGAAGTAAATTTTTAGGAAGGCTTAATAAAAATCACGCTAAAGTTCAATAAGAGTACCTTGTAAACAACCACCAGTATAATTTTATAGAAATCCAGAGGCCTTAAGAGCATTGCTCTTTTGGCTTTTGAGCATACCTAGTCACTAGTGTAAGATCAAGTCTCAAAAAGGCAAAAGCCCTTAAAAAAGGAAAATCCAAGATGATGTAGTATGTAAGTACCCACAACCATATAAGTATGGTCTAAAAAACCACCATCATTACACCTATCTCAATGAAGATAGTGCTCTATCAAAGCCCTTTTCAAAGAAAAAATATGTCGGCTTAGCAAGGGAATAACCTTATTAAGCAGAGAAACCATTACACCGATCTCAATGAAGGTAGTGCTCTATCAAAGCCCTTTTTAAAGAAAAAATATGTCAGCTTAGCAAGGGAATAACCCTATAAGCAGAGAAATTAATCCAAACCATCATGGTTTACGTGTGCCTGGTTACCTTACCAATTGTGTGCCTTATCATTAATACACAAGGAGGGACTGATCCTACTTCCTATGAGCTGAAAACCAATAAGCCCTCAACACACAATGAAAGAAAATTTAACGAGGCAAGTAGAAAGGATATCATAATGACAAGATATGTGTAACGAAAACTCTGTTTTCAATTTGTCCTATTATACTTTGTCATTGTAAAACCGTGTTGAATAGAGTGGCCGATTGCCCATAACATTTTTTCCAATTTCAAAAGATTTGTACTCAATGATTTTTGACAATAAGCTTACCTAGATGTTTAAATAGTTCATTTTAGTTTTTCTTCCCAAAAGCTTTTCATAATTATAGCCAAATGTGCATGCCCAAGTGCATCTTGTGAATTTCATTTCGAAATACATACATACATGCACGAGTGCACACACACATACACACACACACACACGCGCGCGCGCACTCGATCAATTTACCTGGTGTTATTGCTTCATCTAGCTACAATCTACTTGCTTGGCATTGCATGTTATCTTTTAAAGGAATTCTCACTCTTTTGGCATTTGACTTGTGCTAAGAATCTATTTCAGCTTGCTTACTTTCAAGCTATTTTTAGTAGTTGGCTTATATTGAGCATGATGGAGCTGATTGGTTATATTGTCTTATGGGTGATTACCATGAGTATTTTCCTTGAACCTTCCTCAATTGATGAATTTGGCTTATGCTTTGCATAATGGAGTTGTTGGTTACATTGTTTTGTGGGTGATTACCATGAGTCTTTACCTTGCACTCTCCTCAATGGGTGAATTATGTAGACACATAGCCACCAATGAGCTGGCTTTGTCTTTTTAAAATCATAAGGGAGGGCATTTTGGTCTTGCCACATCACTTGCATGAGAATCAAGTATGAAAGTATGTGAAACGTTCCTCCCAATAAAAGTCTCAACTAAAATGATAACCCATATCAATCATCACATTGACATTCTGAAAACTAGGTATTTTATTACTTGTTTAGACAAAGTAGCTATAGCAAACTTGTATTTATCTGCCCATCATTTATGATTCAAGAGGCATGGAAGATGTTAGAGGGAACTGATTTCCTACTTAGTGATAATTGTTCTTCCACCACTCTACAGGAGATTCACTCCTTCTTGATTGAATATCAAGCACAAAACTCTCTCCCTCTCCCCTATCTCATGGCTATATACAAGGATCACAAAAAAGCTTGTATGTGGATTACTTGTGGGTCTAGTTGCTGGTTTATTGAAGCATCACTTCTATTAGCATGCATACTTAAAACATGTATCCCTTGTCTAAAGCATAGAGCTAATCTACTAAATCAAAAATCTCTCCTATGTTTCAATATAAAGCTACAACTTGTTAGGAAATAAGACGTAGCTAAATAGATAATTGAGTAGATTACTTAATGGAGAGAGACAAATTTATATACACGAGATTATAGTGTAGAGAGAGAGAGAGAGAGTACACACGATATACGTGGTTCACCCAATGTGGGCTACGTCCACGGGAAAGCAGCCACTCAATGGCTTTGGTACTTCAAAACAAGAAGTAGTTTACAAAGGGATTATACCCTTAATGGAGCTCCCGCCTTGCTTCACTCTCACCACCTCACACTCACCTTGTTGCATCAACTTCACACTATGAAATGTGTGTAGAAATGGCCTCCTTTTATAGGCCAAAAGGGTTGCCCTCTCTTATGAGAGACAGCCATGTGTAGCCGCCCTTGTGCGAATAAGTCCAAATCGGACCCTCCAATCCGCCCATGTGTGGCCGCCCTTGAGAAGACAAGTCCGCTTTTGAATTCGGCCACCGGCCATTGAATTCGGCCACCGGCCACCGGCCATTGACTTCCGACCACCGGCCACCGGCCATTGACTTCCGACCACCGGCCAATGGCCATTGACTACCGGCCACCGGCCAACCGACCGGTTGCTTTCCGACCACTTTCCGGCCGCCGTCCGGCCATAATATTCCGGCCAAAAAGAATATTCCGGCGAAAAAAAAGTCTCGGGGGCCTCCGCCCCCGAGGCCTTTAAAGTTGCCCCTGATTCTTGTCCGTGAAAATTTTGGTTTCCGGTGAGTGGATTTCCTTCACGCACGATGGCTTCTCCTCATAATGGGGGCCTTACAAATTTGCGCTTTTACCACTGAAAATTACAAGGGTAAATCGGGCTCCATACTTAACACAACCATGGTTGGTCATTGATTTCCTATTTGAGATTATCCTCAACCTACTTGAACAAGTCACCTCACTCTTCTCACTTGATGCAAATAAATGCTATGAAAATATCCCACACCATGGAGACATAGGCCTAAGGACGGCTATCAACCATTCACTCAGCTATGTCTTTGACTAGCAAGGACCTTTCATATCCTTCAAAGTCCATTAGTGGACTCTCCATTCAAAACTATTATCCTGACCTAGTATGGGTTTGGAAGGAGGGTTACACACACCAATTTTGATTCATGTATTTGAGAGTATGGAAGGAAACCTTTTCTTAAGTTGTCTTTCATTTGCAAGGATTTTTACAGATCTATATGGGTGCAAAATGACGTGGGAAACTATCATGCGATTAAAGGTGGGTGGCGAGATCAATGTACGACCTTACACGAGTCCACTATCCCACTATCTTGACTCAAGCCCTGCATGGTGGGTGCTATCAAGTAAACCCTTATCGCAAACCATCCACCTTCCCCACCACCACCACGTAACCCACTCCCTCACCACCCCACTCCGAATACTAGTTGCCATTATCCCACCTACTTCGGAGCACCGTCAGATTTATATGAAGGTGGTGGTATTTAATCCAGAGGCCTTCAACTTGCAAGACTTTTTCATTGTGCATACTACACCAACCAATTCTACATGGACCTCCCACTCAGGTTATGGGAAATAGGAGTATTTTTTCTTTTATCTGTGTATGGAATCTAGTGGACATCGATAACAAGTGCCCCACGTATAAGACACCTGAAATCTATGAGTTAAGGGCTAGCATGTCCTTATCTCATCATGGATGCAGGTATGAATTGTGGACCTTTCTATATTCTACACAATAATTCTCTTAGAGTACTCTGTTGTAACTTTGAGAATTCATTATTGTACTTTGTAATGATATGATGATGCATGCTCCCTCTATTGAAAGTTACACACACACACACACACACACACACACACACACACACATAATAGCATAAAGGGAGCTTCTTGGTGGGACCACTAGCTTAGATACTTCTAAGTAAACTCCTACAAAGCTTGGTTTAAACCCAATAAGGGCAACACATCATGGGAATAAATGGGTTTTGGATACCAAGGGTACACACACAAACACACACACACCTTCCATACGATAGCTGGCTATTGTGACGACCGTGTTGCCTAGCAAAAATAGATTTCAACATCTTGTTGAATACACACACAGTAGTAGTCTTGCTCCTCTTAACACACATTTACACATGCCCCTTGCTATTTAAAGAGATTCTTGCGAGGAATTAATCCGCATATTGCTACACACAGCATCACCCGCCGTCTCAATCTTCTCCATACCATGTACTTGCAACTCTAAAGAACTCTCTTCGGCATTCTAGCCCATCCATGAGAACACTTTTCTTCAATATAAGCCCGTCCTTCTATACTTAAGTTTTTTCTACAACAAAATTGTACACTAAGGCTTAAGCAAGCACACGACCACTGTACATCTGTCGTTTGCCACCATCCATAAAAAGGAGAAAAAGGTGGTGATACCTTGCAAATTTGGTAAGGAATACACAATCTCAAAGTTATCTATCAAGAAATTCTTCAAAACGGCCACTCTTATGGCGAGAATACAAGCAGATACTAGAACCATTGACTCATCCTCCTCCTCAAAGGTGGATTGCCTCCTTACACTACATAATTTGGGTTTTGTTCGTCTTCCTAACAAATTGATTCTCACAAAATTTGGGCTTATTTACTTTTTTTAGACAGAAGAAAGAATGTTGTCATTTTAGTCTTTAGACATTCATCATAGTAGCGGTTAAGAAATGTCTCTAATACAATTTTCCATGTGACTAATCATGTATTGTTCACATAGTACATAATTGTTTACCTATGCCGTTAAAAGGGATTTTTTTAAAAGTATAAGATAATGGTGTACGGAGAAGGCATAGGACACCGAAAATATAACAACATATAAACCTTTTTATTAGTGGGTTCTCAAGTATCACTTAATTTCTCCCAAATTAGGAGTAGTAGTGTTCTTAAACACAATACTAAAAACCTTGCTTGGGAGGTAGCTATCATAACCTTGAAAAAATTTGTGTTATCTCCCTTGACTAATGGAAAAAAAATTATATATTCCTCCTCATGTCTAGCTAGAAATAGGCTTTGAGAATTCTAACTTTTCCAAGTAATTAACCTTCGCTACCAAAGACATACATGGCTACTACGTCACTAAACAGATTTGAATGCAGAGATAAGGTGGACATCGATGAAAATTGTCGGGTCCGTCCTATACCTGCATTCTATGACTAAACAAAATTGCTGATGATTTTTTTGTTTTCAAGATGGTTGGAGGTAAGGATTTTGACTTCTTTTATCTTTGAATTCAAGTGCTGTTCGACCAAATTTTGGCAGGGTACTTCTATTGCTATTACTTCATTTTTATCTATTAGATGTAAATAAAACATCAAATTCCATTTCAAATGTACATAGTTAAATATATATATATATATATATATATATATATATGTATGTATGTACATAATCACTTTTATTTGTCTTTTTCATTTCTGTTTTTGAATGTATTGTTCAAATTGTGAATATAGTATATAGATTAATACTCCAACACACACACATAGGCACAAGGACAGAAATTGCATCAACAATCTATGTCCCGGAGTTTTGCAAAGATACATAGAAAATTTAGATTATTAGGTTTTGACCTAATTATCTAATCGGGGTACATACACACAGGCATTATATATTCGGGTTGACTGGTTTAAAGGTTGTATGTATTACCTTCTTTAATTTTTTTGTTCACCTTTTGTCAGGTTTCTCAACTTTACAAATACAGCCCGAATGCGGATCCTTAGTTTCCCAAAAAACATAAAAGCTATCAATAAAAATTTGAGAATGGCCAGTGTCAAATTGTACAAACATACCCTTAGGCATCCTTTGATGTACCCTGCAAATAGATATAGACCTTTCCTTGCTAGAGCTGCCAAAAAGAAAAAGGTTGTATTTCCTTATTTGCCTCTTTTTCCTCTAATATTATGTTGATTTCTCTATTTTTCAGACTAACTCCTTTGTCCTCGGGATGGAATTCCCTGTCGAGCTAACTTCTTCTTAAGCTAGTGTCTATGTTCTACATTACATTGAGGATACAAATGCATCTAAACTTATAATTTGATCAACAAATATAGAGAATTATCCTCATGGTTCTTTACTGCAACTTCTTTCGTTTAACGAGTTGATCAAACTCTTAGCAGCTCTAGTTAAAAACAAGAAGGAAGGACTTAAATTCTTAGAAGAGGAATTAAAACTTCCTCTACTTCAAAAAATTCACACATAGTCATTGGCCACCTTTTCCTCCTATGGTGCAGAGTTAACCAATTTTCTTAAAAAGTTATGTAGACTCAACCCTGCCTTCATTACTGCTCCGACGGCTCCTTCTGTCGATGTGACAAGGAGTATCTTCAGTCACAATCCGACGTGCTTGAAGTTGTTAAGAATTTTCAGCATGACTTATGCTCGCTTAGTGAGTCCACTCTTTTAGAAATGGTTCCTAAAGTGTCAAAATGTTTCCCATTTCTTCCTTCAAAACAAGTTGAGGTTGAAGGAGCTAGTGTGGACAATCAACTATGGACCCTTCCCAACAAAGGTTTTCTGGTACCTATCTCACTTGAATCTTGGCTTTTTTAGCAAACTTTCTCGCAGCCTTCATGGATGAATGTAGGGTTCATATTCTTAAAGGCACTCAATTCTTAGATAAAGGAGAGTTAATCAACGCTCCCTTTGCCATGAATTTTTTGGATCCTGCCAAGTTCCACCAATAATGGGATTTATGGACGCACAAAGGGTATTATGGCTTTCTCTAAGCCAAATGCAGACTACTATTCTAATTCTATTTGGAATATTTACAGGCCTTATTTCCTAGACAACAAAGTTGCATGTGAATCAAGCATCATTTGGTTTGATAATGCAGTATGGTACATTCTAAATCACCTGGAATTATTATTCCCTGACAAGCTGCAAAGTTTCACTTATCTTTAATAGGTTCGTGGTTAGGAAGACAAGCTCCTAACTTGGTTTTAGCATAGATTGCATTCATTCACTTTCGCAACATGATGCTTGAAGTTCTCAAAGAGCTTAAAGAAGATGAACTTGGTACATTCCTGACATCTTATGGAAATTACAAAGGAGTGAAGACTCTTCTTAGTCTTCTTAAACCCAATATGGAAGAAGAAACTACCCCTTTCCTAAAAAGACCTATTTCTTTAACTAACACTCCAAATTTGCTTACTTCTTTTTTGACTCCCTCTATTACCTCTAGTTCTAACTTTGGTAGAGGTAAAACTAAAATTACACAGGTAGAGGGAGGGCCAAAAATCTTCCTGTAAAACATCTTCTTGATATGCGATTGTAATATTTTTAGGTTATTACCAATCTGGTAGGCAATAAGATTTTGTGTAAAAAGAAGGAGGATCGGAACCATATTTTTGTGCATTGTATTTTCGTTACCAAAATTTTAGAATCGTACCCACCTAAGTCTATTTTTATGGAATCTGTCAGCAATATTTTGGGAATACTTCACTGCTTAACACAGTTACGTTTGGATGGAAATACACATATCCACTAAAAATTTGGTTTTACAATACTGATTTTTTTAGATTACATGTCACTCCTACTTGTCATTGTTTTGCTCATACAGAGTTTGTTTCACATTTCGATAAATATGGCTCACACATTTGTACTTCAAACTTAGACATTTGCAAGGATCATGAGATTCATGCCTTG
Source organism: Adiantum capillus-veneris (assembly GCF_014529385.1). Classification (NCBI taxonomy): domain Eukaryota; kingdom Viridiplantae; phylum Streptophyta; class Polypodiopsida; order Polypodiales; family Pteridaceae; genus Adiantum; species Adiantum capillus-veneris. The sequence continues at coordinate 45,035,647 of NC_140954.1, forward strand.
TTGAACAAAGGATTAAACCATATTCCTCTCCCTCCACTTAACCCTCACTTAGCTTTTGCTGCCCTTCTTAATTGTTTAATCGACTCAGTTAATAAACTCCACTGGAGTTAGAATTGATCAACACTCTTTCTCAACTTCTTTTTCACAATTTTTCAAAAAAATTAGTAAATATGAACCCACAATGGCTCAGTATGGACACCACCTAGTTTTTTTTGGATATACTCACAAACATAAAAAATCTAGCATCTAAATTCTTTATTGTGGGACTGGACAAGGCTGGAAACACAGCTATAATTATTTGCAAACACTTGGTATATTCAACTGCATTTGAAAGATTGAATGGAGATGAATTCTCCATTTTTGCTCTTGACCCAATTGATATCGGGAATCTCCTTTTTTCTCAACTTCAAAATTTAGGTAACAATCCGAATAACAAAAAACTACCTGTGCTTTGTCCCACTTATAGATCACATAAAAATAAATTTAGATGGATCTCGGATGCCTCTAATGGAATTCATATAGAAATTACAGACTGCTTGACCAAGTGTCTTAATTTAATTCTAATAAAACTAGAACTCCATTACGCAACAAATTTTTAACAAAAAATCACTTGCGAGTACCGGGCTATTTTTTAACCTCCCAGATCACATTACAGATGCCTTTACGACAGACATTACACAATGCTATGAAAACATTCCTATTTTTGAACATAATGGTTTACTCTTTGTTTTAGAAGAGTTGATTGATCTCGCCTTTACAAATAGGGATAAGAAACATTACTCGGCAATTTCCCTTATAAAGGAACCAACATGGGTCAAAAAACTACGCACAATGCCCCTCTTCACTTTAACCAAGTAATTAATGACTCACCTCCATTGGATTCTCAACAATAGCTTTATCCAGCTCATTACAAATTGTTTTAAACAACAAAAATGGATTCCTATGGGTTTCTCTTGTTCACTTGTACTTTGTAACCTCTACTTAGCTTATTTTGAATACATTAGACAATTACATAACTCTGAAACACAGAAGAAATTCACACAATTTATTCACACAGTTAGATATATGGATGATATTTTTAGCTTAAACAATAGTTCTTTCAAAGGACAACTTTTAGACATCTATCCCTTAGATGTGCTTAAAATAGAAGAAACAACTGACACAAGCATTTCACTAAATGGAGAATCTTTCACAACTAGTACAACTTCTCTAACTTTAAAAAATTTGTTACTAGAACCATTTACAGGAGAATTTTCAACAAGATACAGTTGGAAAAGAGATAAATTTCAATTCAATACAAATGAATTTGTTAAAGAAAAAAGTAATCGCCCATACAAGAATGTAATTAATACTTGTTTACGAATTCTCTACCTAATATTATACTCATCTAGTGACTTTCACTGCTTTTGAAGAAATTTCTAAATTAATTAACAGGTTTATACATAATGGGTTTCTAAAACCTAAAATAATGAATACCATTATTCAATCACTCAATACAAATGACTGGCCTGGGTTTTAAAGCCAAGACAAACACCATCATCTCTTTGATGAGGCAGTAGGCCCCACTCTATGGGTCTACTGTCTCATATAGTGAGTGTGCCTGGGTTTGGACGGGAACACACACACACACACACACACACACTTATCTAGCTGACAATTCCTTGAATAACCCTCGGCTGACTTCTTCCCTCTTTGGTAATCTTGCTCTTGCTCTCGCTCTTGGATGATCGGGTGCATACTGGGATACTCCCTAGGTGTTTTCACAATCTCTGGCTATTGCAAGACGATGCTCCTCCTCCATTGCACGCAGCTTGGATGCTTATGGCCTTCATTTTACATGCTCAAGAAACCCTCCTGCGGATAGAGAAATCATACACCATTGCACATTCTCACAGCACCTATTATATGGACTTAGTGGTGTAACAAACCCACTATATAGCAAGCGTCAAATATCCCCATCTAGGTGTCTCCATCTACTTTCCCACCTAGGGTGTTTAATTCCCATAACATATATGCTCAAGAAGCCCCCTTGGATATAGAATGGTTGCAGACTCTTGCGTAGTCTCGCAGTCTCTTCTCTTACAGTCAAATACTATAGTCATAGCCCTTTGTAGGAGATTGGGCTCAAAGCTTATACTGATATCGATATATGAGCTCTTGTGGAGCGATTGATGCTCTATCAATTTTTTGATGAGCCCCATCATCCTTCCTACTACACACATCACCTATTGCTAAATCCAAACTTAGAGTAAGATACGAATATGGGTTATGTAACCTTTATTGTGTTTAGGCCTTTTAGTACTCTTCTTGTCTCATCCTCCCGAGGGATCCCCTTGAGACTTATCCCTACTTAGGCAACACATGAAGGGTATCTAAATCTTCTTGACTAAATTTAACTCTTACCTATCATGGATATGTAAACAGCTAGGCTGGCATATGGCACCTACCAAAAATTTGGCGCATTTATACCCTTCTTTCGATCGTGCAGTTGATACATATATTCTCTCTTTCTCTCACTCTCTCTCTCTCTATCTCTCTCTTTCTCTCGCTCTGTTTGTCGCACAGTTCTGATGCTTGGGGTTCGACACAAGCGGAGTTCATTTCTCCTTCTCTAGCTACCGCTTGGAGCCACCTCTACTTGATATTCCTCCCACCGTCGGCCCTCAATATGATGACGTTTTTGAATCAGCACTCTCTCAAACACTGTTGGTATTATTTCAGTATGGGTTGTTGGTGAAGGAGCATGCAACACTTGAAGATGCACTGCCTCATGCCCTTTGCATGTTGTACATCTTCCCCTTATTGGGAATCCATACCTCTGGCGCTCCCTCAAGATACGATACTGGTATACTGCCCTGGGAATTCGCCTTTTGACAGGTTTTTACTAGGTCCCTTACTCAATCAGGTAATGTTACTCATCTTCTCTTTCTCTTTCCCTCTCTCTCTCTTACACACACACACACACACAATTACACATATACAATTACTCTTGTTGGATTAGTGATAGGGGGATTGGTGGAGCTTGTTCATTAATACATGATTGCGTGGATTCTCTTGATACTTGTCATTTATAGGCCTTATGCTAAGATGAACAACAGTGCTTTCTTACTCATTAATACATGATTGCGTGGATTCTCTTGATACTTGTCATTTACACGCCTTATGCTAAGATGAACAACAGTGCTTTCTTACTCATGGTGGCTAGGTCTGAACGCTACTCTGATGCTCAACTATCTAGCAAAATACATCATATAAATAGCTTGCCTGCGCATTCAACACACAATGGAGGAGGCTGCACACATACTCCTCACACATGCAAAAAATGACATATCAGGTAGGTGTGTATCACCTACTTAGAAATGCTATGTTAAATTGTAACTTTTATCATTTTTTGACAAAGTGATTTAGGGCATAATAATCGGAAGGGAACCTAGATATAATGTATTTTTTTTGAAAATTATTGGGTTAGTTGCATCTCTGAAAAATCCTTCTGGACTATTGTGGGTGGTGAGACTCGTAAACTGTTTCTCAAATATACAAGATATTATACATTATTCTGTAGATAACCTAAATTGTAACTGTGCTCTTAAGAAATCTAGTTAAGAATGGGTTTTTGAAATTCATGAAGATAATGGTATATACTCTAGTTGAATACATAAAAGAAGAGGAACATCGAAACACAAATAGCATTTGCTATGAGACTATGCCCTATTTTTGGATATGGGTCCGATGTAACGTTTTATATGGATGGATGTGGCTGACACTTACTGGGAAACTAGTTTTTTATCATACTTAATACACACTATGGTTTGCAAGCAGTAACCCTCCCGTGGAGGATCTCACTGTTTGATTGCATAAACTGAGGTAATGTTGTCCATGAACTGTGAATTCATACAGGAGGAACATCGGAGCACAAATGGCAATTGCTATGATGCTATCCTATACTTTTTTGATATGGTTGCAAGATAACTTATTATGTGGCTGGATGTGGTTGACACTTACAGTGAAATTAGTTTATTTGCTCACACTTAATACCCACTACGTTTGGCAAACCATAAACCTCCCGTGGAGATCTCACCTACGAGATGGCATAAACTGATTTTTTTCATAATTTGCTCTAAGTACAGGCAAGGTGTTGTCCGAGTTTTGTTAGGTAAGTAATATTGGTTTTGTTTACTATGATTTTGGTTACTTTGATCCAAGCGGGTAATGCTTCTATCAAAAACACATTAAGCTTGACTCAAGTGGTAGATAACCTACTCTACTTCCCACCATAAGCCCTCTAACCTTTTGCAGATTTGCTTGACTAATTCTCTCAATCTATGGCTTTTAAATAAAAAGCTACACACACAGCTTTTACTTAAATTTATAACATGGTGATCGGGTTATTTCTCTCAGATATCTTGCATGGTGAATGAAGTTAAAAAAGTTTAAAAATAACGTAGAATTCTTATGAGTACATGACTTTTTAAAGTTCTCAATTTTGTTTAAAAGCCTTAATCCTCCTGTGAGGGTCTCCAAAGAAGTGGCAATTACTGCAATTTTTGGACATTTTCTTCGTAATACAAATAAGATGCTGTCCGATTTTTTAAAAAAAGGGGGATACTACTTGGTTTTATTGATACATTTGATGTAATTTGACTTTGATATATTTGAAATAAATGATGGTCCGTGTTACCATATACATGTGGTAGTGATGTGTGTGAACACACTAGGACCGCCGGGGCATTTTTTCCCTCTTTAGGAGGTTTTTTCCCCCGTGCATTGTATATACGCCCATCACTCTAGGGCTATCTATCTTTCCATTGCACACTAAGTAATATACTCTCTATTGTGTGCCTTGAGCTTCCTTCGTCTTCTCCAAGCTGTGTGTGTTTCTCTGCAACCCTAATTCCAACAATTGGTATCAGAGCAGGTCACGTCCTCCCGGGCTTAGTCGCCAGCTGCTCCAGCACACGCCTGCTCACTTTCTCCGATTTCAGTGAGCTTTGGCAAGCGTTCGCAGGTCGACAAATATTTTGGGAGAGCTTGAAGAGCTTGGTCTGCTCAGAATTTTGATTTGGGCTCATTTCGGCCTCCGTTTCCACTACGGGCAGTACTGCACAGGCTATTTCATCATTTTGTGCAGATTTTCTGTCAGTGCCGTTTTCTGCATAACAGGTGCCTTATAGTCTTCTACGGTTTGTGCTATATAGCACAAGTTGTCCCCGCTCCATTTCTCCTATTTTCGGGCAGTTTTCACATCAGGTGCAGCATTTACCATGGCTGACAACAACAACACAGATGTGTTCAAGATGTTTGCTGCTGAGGACAGGTTGGATGGGGACAACTACCCTATGTGGGCTTATATGATGCAACACGTTCTTGTGTCAAAAGGTGTCTGGAACATTGTGCAGGGCATTGATGTACGTCCTGGTTCTGAAGATGTAGGCGATATTGAGGATGTTGCAGGTCTTGCTGCAAGGATTGCAGCTGTTAGAGTTGTTTTGCCTACAGCAGAACAAGCTCGTTGGGATGTTAAGGATGCGTAGGCTCATGCATTGATTGCGTTGTCTGTGAAGCGCACCATTATTCCTCACATCCGTTCAGCAAAATCTGCAAAACAGGCTTGGGATATTCTAGCAGGTCTTTATGCAAGCCGCAATGAGGCTAAAATTGCTTTGCTGCGTAAAGAGCTAGAGTCGAAGATTATGCATGAGGAAGATGATATGGACACTTTCCTTGCTAGTGTCAAGGATATCAATGAGCAACTCATTTCTGCAGGTGAAGTCATTTCTGACAGTTCCCTTGTACAGACTGTTCTTGATGCCTTACCAGATTCCTACCAGACTTTTGCTAGTACTTGGAGACTGATGACCCAAGGAAATCCTGAAGTTGTCAAGTTTGATGCATTATGCACATTGCTGTTGCAAGAGTCACTTTCTAGAAAAAACAGGACTAGGCAGCGTGCAGTTGAACAGGCTTTTATTGCTTCTCAAAGAAAGGGTGGTAACAGTAATGCAGCCACTTCTTATGGTTCTGCTGCGAGTGGCAAAATTTCTGTTCCTAATGCTTCTGCTGGTAGCACTTCGTCTGGCAATTCTGGTGATAAGGGCAAAAAGAAGATGCGTTGCCATTATTGTAAAGCCAATGATCACTTGATCAAGTCGTGTCCTAAGTTGAAGGCCAAAGAGGCTAAGAAGAAAGAGGGTGGTTCCACTGCAAATGCTGGTTCCACTACAAATGCAGCCATTGTTGAGTCTTCTGTGAAAGGAGATTGTGATGCTGATGTTGATGCAGAATGGGCTTTTAGCGCAGAGTGCACTTACAATCCTGCTGTCCATGATGCATGCTTGTCAGTTGCTGCAGATTCACATGTGTGGTATTTCGACAGTGGTGTACAAAGCACATTACCTCACATCGTGAATTGTTTACCTCTCTCGAGTCTGTCCCTCATGGGAATTCAGTCACTTGTGCCAACAACGCCTCTTATCCAGTTCAGGGAGTTGGAAAGATTGTGCTCACTGCTGCTAATGGCAGTTCCTTCACACTTGTTGATGCACTTTATGTACCTGGGATCAAGAAGAATCTCTTGTCTGTATCCGCACTTGCTAGACTTGGACTTGTAGTCAAATTTGTGGATGACAGATGTACAGTTCATGATCTCAGTTTTGGTGATGAAATTGTTGCATCTGGGCTTTTGTGCCGTGGGTTGTATAAGCTCACTTTGTATGACAAGTGTGGACAAAATTTTGTAAATGCTGTTGCAGATTCAAGGGCTATTTCAGATGCAAAACTTTGGCATGCACGTTTTGGTCATCTGAATTTTGCCAGTTTGCTGCGTTTGCAGAAATCTGATATGGTTGCTTCTTTGCCGCCTCTTGAAGCACCTATCAAACATGTTTGTGAAGGCTGTATTCTGGGTAAAATGCAACGTTCTAAGTTTCCAAAGGATGGTTCAGTTAGGGCCACATGCAGGTTGCAGCTTGTGCATAGTGACGTTTGTGGGCCCATGCAAACTCCGTCCTTGGGCAATTACCTGTACTTCGTGACTTTCATTGATGATTACTCCAGGCATGCGTGGGTATTTCCGCTTAAAGCGAAGTCCGAAGTTTTTATGTGCTTCAAACAATTTTTGGCTATGGCTGAAAATGTCTCAAAATGTACTATGGGCACCCTCCGTTCCGATCGAGGGGGGGAGTATATGTCTCATGAATTTAATGCATTTCTGGCTAGTCGTGGGATAAAACACCAATGTACAGTGCCTTATACACCTCAGCAAAATGGTGTTGCTGAGAGGAAAAACAGGTCACTAACGGAAATGGCACGATGTATGGTCAAAAGTCAAGCTTTGCCGCATTCTTTTTGGCTTGAGGCCATCATGTGTGCCACTTATGTACTTAACAGGTGTCCTACGAAAGCTTTGCAGTCTATTACTCCATATGAAGCATGGCATGATAGAAAACCTTATATTGAGCACATGCGTGTTTTTGGCTGTTTGGCATATGCTTTGGTGCCACAAGTGTAGCGCAGAAAATTGGATGATAAGGCTGTCAAATGTATTTTTGTTGGTTATAGTGCTGAAAGCAAAGGTTACAGGTTGTATCATCCGCAAACAAAACGTATTTTGGTTTCACGGGATGTAGTGTTTGTGGAAGATTCTGTTCAACCCTTGCTGTCATGTACTAGAGACAGTAATGTAAGCTCACAGGACATTTATGACACTTTGTTGCCTCTTTTCAGTGGTGGAAATACGAATGTAAGTTCCAATGAGGCAAATGTACAGCCTATGGGGGTTTCTGAAAATGTTTTAGAACAGCCTATTACTGATGCAGATGTACATGATGTACTTGATGAGGAAAGGGCTGAAAATGAGCAGGCTAGAGGTATGCCAAAATGGCTGGTGCACACTTTGCGTGACAGTAAATTGGATGCACCTTTATCTAGTCGTACTCGTTCAGGCTCTCGCCATGCATCTTATGCATCAGATTGTTATGCTTTGGCTGTGTCTAGTTTACATGATGTTGAGGAGCCTCTGTCTTTTGATGAAGCACAGAATTCAGAAAATTGGATTGCTGCCATGAAATCAGAATATGATGCACTTATAGAGAATGACACATGGACTTTATGTGATTTGCCTCCTGGCAAAAGGCCATTGGTACGAAGTGGGTTTACAAGTTGAAACGCAAGCCGGATGGTGAGATCGATCGCCATAAGGCTCGACTTGTTGCAAAGGGTTATGCACAACAAAAAGGCATAGATTATGAAGAGACTTTTGCTCCCACTTGTCGTATGACTACTGTGCGTTTTCTATGTGCATTGGCAGCTCATTTTGGTTGGGATGTACATCAATCAGACATTGTTACTGCTTTCTTGAATGGTGACATATTTGAGGAAGTTTATGTAACGCAGCCTCGCGGTTTTGTCATAAAAGGACAAGAGGACAAAGTGTGCAAATGTAAGAAGGCTTTGTATGGGTTGAAGCAATCTCCTCGTGCTTGGTATGAGAAAGCTGACACTCATTTGGTTAAACGAGGCTTTCGTAACAGTCCAACAGAAAGCACATTGTATGTAAAGCGTGAGGATGATGTATTTCTCATTGTGGTTCTTTATGTTGATGATTTGCTAATCACTAGACCAAATGAGAGACATATTGCTGAATTTAAGGCTGATTTGAATGCTACTTTCAAGATGAAAGATTTGGGGCTGTTGCATCATTACTTGGGTATACAGTTTAAGCAGTGTGATGGTGGTATTGCATTGTGTCAGAAAAGTTACATAGAGACATTGCTATGTAAGTTTGGACTTGAGGATTGCAAACCTATTGCCACTCCCATGGAAACAGGTTTGAAGTTGAGTCTACATGATGCTGGCGATCCTGCTGATGTCACTCTTTACCAAACTGCTGTTGGCTGCCTCATTTATGTATGCAACACGAGGCCAGATATTCAGTTTGCAGTCTCGCAGGTCAGCAGATTTATGCATAGCCCAGGGTCTAAGCATTGGCAGGCTGTCAAGAGGATTTTCCGCTACCTTAGTGGCACTTTACATCTTGGCTTGTTTTATCCCAAGGGGGGATCATTGCCGCCAGACTTACATGCTTTTTCGGACTCAGATTGGGCTGGTTGTTTTGACACGCGAGTGTCCACAAGTGGTTTTTGTTTCATGCTTGGCAGTTCATGTATATCATGGTTGAGCAAGAAGCAACCTACTGTGGCCACTTCGAGTTGTGAGGCTGAGTACAGGGCAGTCTTCACAGCTACGGTTGAGTGTGTATGGCTCAGACGCCTTATGGCTGACTTGGGTGTTGGACAGGACACTGCCAACACTATCTACACTGACAGTCAGAGCGCATTGGCAGTTGCGAGGAACCCAGTTTTTCATGCTCGCACAAAGCACATTGAGGTGCATTACCACTATGTCAGGGAAAGGCTCTCAGCAGGAGAGATCAGCTTGGCTTATGTGCCAACACAGGACAACCTTGCAGATCTTTTCACAAAGGCATTGTCTCGTGAGAAGCTTGAAGCTTTCCGCAAAGCTTTGGGCTTACTCCCCTTTGTGGACTGATCCTGTCCTCAGGGCATGGCACTTCCCTTTACTCATGTGCCAGCTCTCGTTCACCGCATCACTCCAGGGGGGATTTGTTACCATATACATGTGGTAGCGATGTGTGTGAACACACTAGGACCGCCGGGGCATTTTTTCCCTCTTTAGGAGGTTTTTTCCCCCGTGCATTGTATATACGCCCATCACTCTAGGGCTATCTATCTTTCCATTGCACACTAAGTAATATACTCTCTATTGTGTGCCTTGAGCTTCCTTCGTCTTCTCCAAGCTGTGTGTGTTTCTCTACAACCCTAATTCCAACAGTCCGTAGGGTAAGCTGTAAACTAATTCTACAGAGCGTGACATGGATAACAACTGGACCCAGTTCTGACACCTGTAATACGCACAAGCATAGCCAATTCTAACTGAATGCTTTTGTATGAATGCAGGCAATAGCTGGATCCTTCGCCAGGTAGATGTAGTGGAAGTTCATCCCGGATAGACACACAAAGATACAACATTAAGATATCAATGATCAAAGATCATTTTTTAAAATCTAAATGACTGTATTATCCATTAGATACAGAATGATGTATTGGTGTATATGAAATGTTAATCGAGTTTTATGACATCTGTTTTTAAAATATTGTTATTTATTATATTTTTAATACGATTGTCTAAGTATGGTTCAATTATGAAGGGTTTTCATACTTAAACACACACTCCTTTTCCCTACTAGTCTTTGGTTGGACTAGTGCCATACTTAACAATTGGAATTAGATAATATATTAAATAATAATGTAGCTACTCCAATTTATCCTGATTTCAATCAAACGGTTTTTGTCAGGATATGGGTATTCATACCCTAAGAATTGGATTGGCTACTCTCTATACAAGTTACATTATTACTAGCTTGATCCACCCAATCCACACACACACGCGCACGTGCGTGCGCACACACACACACAGAGTACATTAACCAAAACCTAAGTGATTAACCCTATCACTATATATATTTTTAATGATCTCAAAAGAAAAAAAGTTTTTATAGGACACACTTTACAAGGTCCTAAATTGATCTTGAACAATTTTTTCCTAACTACCCTCGGTGAATATGACAAGACAAGAAAACTACCTATGGAAATGCACCCTATCGATAGGAGGTTTTTATTTTTATTTTTCAACTCCCTAAAATTATTTGACATGCCATTTTGGTCTTAGTGCACTTGCGAAGGCGGAATATTGTACGAAAAACAAAAGAGAAACAGACTTCGTCTGCTACTGTTATACACTCAAACACACACACATGGATACTTATACAACAACTTAAAACATATATAAATTTATTTTTTTTGGTTCCTCGCAAACGATACTATATACCTTAGTCTAATTTACAAAAAAATTAATATATTTTGGTGGGGATATACCTCTCCCGTCTACCCTTACATGGGTATCCACCCTTAGGCCTATTATGCATAGAATGTTGCCTTCATCAATACCCTAACTTTTCATGCCCTTGGTCTATTTGTCTTGCTTGACTGCATTACCATACACCGCAGCCTACTGCGTACACCTACATGCAATCTCTCTCTCTCTCAAACGCGAGCAAGACTTGACTTGTTCACACCCTTGCTCTATTTGTCAAGCTTGATTGTATTACCACACAGCGCAACCTACTGCATACACCTACATGCAGTCTCTCTCCCTCTCAAACCTCAGTACAAAAGCAGGATTGGCCATGAAGCCGCTTGAGAACTTGTAGCCACTAAAGAAGTAGATCGTGGGGCGTCTACTGTTGTTGAGCAACTCAAAAGTCCTATTAAAAGGTGAGGGCGCTTTGAGCCCCTCACTTAGTTTGTGGGTATTCTTTCTCTGCATGTGTTTTTCAAAGTGAGGTGTGAGAGCTTTAATATTGTGCCGCAATGGAGGTTGTTGAACTACCAACACATGTCGGTCATATTACTTTGATAAAGTCTAGGTATTGTATGTTGTTTGCGTAGTTGTTGACTGGCTATTTACTGGGTTTTTTAAGATATTATGCTAGGATTACATACTGTGCATGAATCGATTCTTTGTAGGAAAGTTTTCTTACTATGCCGCAATTGCATATTGAGCATAAAATAGGATGAGTTATTATTATTTTGCTAAACTGAGTTATCGACTGGTTTTTTATATATATTGTATAGCGACTGCATATTGAACATGAATCGGGTTGTTGAAAGGTTGATAAAAAATATGGCTTGTAATATTAATTTTGTTCATTGAAGGATTAATGACCTTGTAATCTATAAACTAATCACGTTGTGAACTTATGGTTTTCTGGTTTTTTTATGGTAGGATATTGGCCATTTCATCATTGTGGGCTAGGACCCAAAACAATTGTTTAGCTTGTGTATTGCCTTATGGTTAAGGCTTCTGAATATCCTTGCTTAATCATAAATCTTGGGTATTGCCTTATGGTTAAGACATCTAGATATCCTTGCTTAATCTCAAGTTGTTAAATGCTTTATGACATTTAGGATTTTGGGCATAAAAATATGGCAAAACAAAATTTGAAAAACTAACCTATGGGTTGAAATAGGACACTAGGATCAAAAGGGGTAATGACCTTTTGATCAAAATGATATATATGTTATATATTTAACTAAGGACTTATAAAAAACTGGTCTATATAGAAACCACACATACAATTACTGCCAATAAATGAGATAGTAAACTTTTGTCAAATTAAAAACTAAAGAACTAAAAGACAGAAACACTTTGGATAGTGGTTTTAAGTTAAAAGGAGTTGTAAGTTAGACAAGGATAATAACTAATATAGTCCATTGACACTTGTAATACAAATCCAAGGCTAAACGAATCTGTTGTCTTGTTTGGATGAATGCACGTGAGGACTCTATCCTTTCTTGGATTTTTTTTTCTTAAAGCTATTGTCTATCAAATAGTACACTTGCTCCTACCACTTGGGAAGTAACTCTTTATCGGATCAATATCATTGTATATTGGAATGTGGCTTCATTCTCATATGCCATGTATAAAGATAATTCTAAGACTGAGTTGTTTTTGTATTACTTTTTCCAGCTGTTTTTTGAATGTAAAAGTTCATTTATGTCTTATTATATAAGTTACAACACCTACACACACGTCCTATACATAAGGTTTGGAAAAACCAGGATGTTGGCTTTAGAATTTTTCTTGTTTCTTGGTTTTATGTTTGGACCCACTACCTTTAAATCGTTGATTGGTTGGCTGGTGTTAGGTGGTCCTCCATAGGCAAAGATTCTGGTTTCCTGCTCACGGCTAACATGGTCTCTGACCTTTCCGGTTTAAGGATTGCAGGCCCAAACTACTGGACTAATCTTATATATACTTTCTTTCAGGATCACAAACATTTTAAGTTGACAGCTTGCATGAAGGTAAACCACGACCAAAACATACAAGGATTTTAGAACAAATTAGATTTTACCTAAAGGAAAGATCCCCTAAATATACCCTAGCTATTAGAACTAGACCTTTTTTGGCTAGACGGGCCAAACTTTGTGTTACCTATTACCACAAATAATCCATGACTTACTAACTAATTTTGTCTATTGCAAACCCTTGCTCTCTCGCAAGGCCTGTAACTATCTTCTGAGCCCCTCTCTGTGGTGGTTACCTCTCTTGTCCTCAGATGTATAGGCAGTTTGGATGCTTCTTAATTAATATATGAGTCGGCTCTATCTTCTGACAAAAATCTGTCTATCTTACACATGTTGTCCTTTAATGATTGGGTCAAGATTCTAGCTACCTTGGACAAGGACTCCAAAGATGGAGTGAATATGATTTCCCAGTATATAGTCCAATTGCCTATACATTCTATACAATATCAGCAAGAGCTTGCCTTATTTTCTTCTTCTAGAGAAAAATTATCTAACTTTTTGAAAAATTTGTGTGGGCTCAACCCATCCTTTATCAGCGCCCCTGCTGCCCCATCTATTCCTCAAATAGGTGGAATATTTTGCAGAGATAGTGTAGCTCTTGAGGCTGTCAAGGAATTTCAAAGCAATCTTTGCTCCCTAAGTGACTCAAACCATTTAGAGATGGTACCCAAGGTTTTTCCTTTCCTTCCTATTAGACAGATTGAAATTGAATCCTTTGGTGTGGACCATCAACTCTGGGTTCTACCTAACAAAGCTTTCTTGGCACCTATTCTTAGCAAAACTTGGGTTTATTTGGCTAACCTCCCGAGTGCCACTATTGAGGATTGTAGACTCAAAAATATGAAAGGAGGCCAATTCTTAGATAAAGGAGAACTCATCAAAGCTCCCTTCAACCTCAAACGTGATAGACCACTCTAAGTGCTCCTCTAATACAGGTCTATACATAAGGACAAAAGGGAATATGGAATTTGCTAAAAGTAATCATGATTTCTACGTAGAATCCATCTGGAATGTTTTTTGACCTTATGTTAAATGTGCTTGTAAATTTGTTGACCCCGAAAGCTTCATGCGAATCTAGCATTATGTGGTTTGACCATGCCATCTGGTTTATCCTCAATCATTTGGACCAGCTCTTTCCTGAAAAACTGATGGACTTTCATCTATCTCTCATCTACTCTTGGCTTGGTGTCCAGGCCAAACAATTAGTTATTGCTCAAATGGCTTTCAACATTTTTCGTGGGCTGATGCTAGATATCCTCAAAGAACTGAAAGCGGATGAACTTGGGAAGTATTTAACTACCTAGGCAAACTACAAGGGTGTTAAGATTATCACCAGTCCTCTTAAGCCTTGTATTGATGATGATGATTCCCCCTCACTGAAAAGACTCAACTCTCTTGCCACCCCTAATTCTTTCACTTCATTCCTGACACCCAGCTCCTCCTCTAATTTTTCTAGACGAAAATCTCGTAGCTTCACCGGGGAAGAGGTAGGAACGCCCCTATAAGACACCTTCTTGACTTATGATCACTTATGATTGTGCAGGTTGCTATTGGCCCTTGCGGAAGATTGTCTCTCACCAAAAAGACATCTGGCAATCATCTATCTCTCATCTACTCTTGGCTTGGTGGCCAGGCCAAACAATTAGTTATTGCTCAAATGGCTTTCAACATTTTTCGTGGGCTGATGCTAGATATCCTCAAAGAACTGAAAGCGGATGAACTTGGGAAGTATTTAACTACCTAGGCAAACTACAAGGGTGTTAAGATTATCACCAGTCTTCTTAAGCCTTGTATTGATGATGATGATTCCCCCTCACTGAAAAGACTCAACTCTCTTGCCACCCCTAATTCTTTCACTTCATTCCTGACACCCAGCTCCTCCTCTAATTTTTCTAGAGGAAAATCTCGTAGATTCACCTGGGAAGAGGTAGGAACACCCCTATCAGACACCTTCTTGACTTATGATCACTTATGATTGTGTAGGTTGCTATTGGCCCTTGCGGAAGATTGTCTCTCACCAAAAAGACATCTGGCAAAAAGAATATTTACGAACACTGTTTGTTTGAAAATGTACTTCTGGATTTGGTACACCCTAAAATACTTTTTTGTGAATGTTTTGACTTATTATTTGGAGACCATGATATATTTGATAATGTTCTTATTGGTTGGAAATATCAACAACCTATTAAAAATATGCTCTACAATAATGATTTCTTACGACATAGCACTATGCCAGAGTGTGATTGTGATAACTTTGTCCAATACTGCAAAGATTTTGATACTTATGGCTTACATGTATGTACTTGTAATCTAGATCTCATTGAAAATACCACAATCCAAAAAATCCTTGCAAAAGGACTGAATCACATACCTACTTTTCCTAAAAACCCATATCTTGCTTTACTAGCTTTGCTTAGCTGTTTAACTGACCTTGTCAGTACTCTCCAATTGGAGAAGACAATCCTATTAGACTTCATTGAATTGGTTGAAAAATGCTTCTTTGAAAAAATCTCAAATATACCATTTCAATGGATGTCTACTAATAGCTCTTGGATCACACCACAACTAGCTGACGATTTTCAAAAACTTTCACATAAGTGGTTTATTGTTGGACTTGATAAAAGCTCCAATTGTCCCACTCTTATATGCAAAAACTTGGCTTGAAATGCAGCTCAATCTAGGTTTCTGGAAAGGAATTCACGCCAATTAATACTTCCCCATATGTAGTCACCTATAGTATTTCAAAACATCTAAAAAGTATAGGATATTCTATTCAAGATACCAAACTTCTTGTCTATTTCCTACCTATAAGTTAAATAGACATAAATTTAGATGGATATCTGATATCTCGAATAGTATTTTTTCTAACATTACTAAAGATATTACCCTTTGCCTTGATCTTATTCTTTTAGAATTTGAAAATGTATGTGCCTCTAAACAAAGAATCTGCTCTAACTTTCTTCAAATTCACTATAACCCATTTTGGATGGTAAAAAATGCCATTGTGGTTTCTCTAAACCTACCCAAAAAAATCTTTCATCTCTTCACAACAGATATTACTCATTGCTATGAGAATATACCTTTGGAAGGAGAATTAGGACTGAAAGATGTTCTGTATCAAATGATTAAGCTAGCCTTCAAGAATGCTAGGATTAATGGGTATTTTAACGCTTTCCAGAAAGCCCAGGTGGATTAAAAAATCACAATCTTCTCATCCACTTCACTTTGATGAAGTAAAACTATTCAATAACATATCTTGGGTACTTGATAACTGTACAATTCTCTTTGGAGGACGATGCCTTAATCAAAGCCAGGGCATTCCCATGGGATTTTCCTGCTCTCCTGTAATGTGTAATCTATACTTAGCCTTCTTTGAATACAAATGGTTTCTTAAAACCTCGAGTGACAAAAGTAATCATCATAAACTCTCATTTTTTATTCATACCTATAGATATATGGATGACTTATTAAACCTCAATAATCGATTATTCTCGGATGAGATTAATCAAATCTATCCTAACTGCTTGAAAATTGAACCAACCTTCAAGCGTGGGTTTACTTCCGCAACAGGCTTGTTTGCCGCTTCTATTCAGTTCCTTAACTTTACAATTAGCCTACATAACCCGTGTGTAGGTAACTATGATAAAAAAAAGAGACCTTTTAGATATTCCGCCTATTGAATTCCTAGAAAAGAACATCAACCGACCACATAAAGCAGCTCTTAGTACTCATATCAGCCTCCTATACCTTATAGTATACTCATCTTCAACCTGCTTCTTGGCTTGGGAAGATATCAAGATACTTGTTAATAAGTTTTGCCTTAATGGTTTCAAAAGAAAGGACATAATTAATAGGATCACACAATCCCTTTCTCAAAACGACTGGCCTGGCTTACATTTTGACCATAATAAACTCATTTCTATAATTAGGTAGTAGGCCCATTCACAATGGGCCTACTATCGACCCATTGTGTATGGTGCTTAGGATAGGGCGGGTACACACACACACACACACACACACACACACACACACACACACACACACACACACACACACACACATGTATACTTATACATCAGCTTAAAATATATATAATTAATATTTTTTGGTTCCTCGCAAAGGATACTATATACCTTAGTCTAATTTACAAAAAAATAAATATATTTTGGGGGGATATACGTCTTGCATCTACCCTTATATGGGTACCCACCCTTAGGCCTATTATGCATAGAATGTTGCCTTCATGAATACCCTAACTTTTCACGCCCTTGCTCTATTTGTCTTGCTTGACTCTAGTACCATACACCGCAGCGTACTGCGTACACCTACATGCAATCTCTCTCTCTCTCTCTCTCTCTCTCTCTCTCTCAAACACGAGCAAGACTTGACTTTTTCACGCCCTTGCTCTATTTGTCTAGCTTGACTGTATTATCACACACCGCGGCCTACTGCGTACACCTACTCTCTCCCTCTCAAACCTCAGTACGAGAGCAGGACTGGCCATGAAGCCGCTTGGGAACTTGTAGCCACTAAAGAATCAGATCGTGGGGCGTCTACTGTCGTTGAGCAACTCAAAGGCCTATAAAAAGGTGAGGGCGCTAATTTGTTGTTTTGTTTGGATGAATGCAGGTGAGAACTCTATACTTTCTTGGAATTTTTTTTGCTCAAAGCTATTGCCTGTTAGATAGTACACTTGCTCCTACCCCTTGGGAAGTAATTCTTTATTGGATCAACATCATTGTATACTGGAATGTGGCTTCATTCTCATATGCCATGTACAAAGATAATTCTAAGATTGAGTTGCTTTTGTACTAATTTTTACCTTTTCTCTAAAGCCAACTGTCTTTTGAATGTAAAAGTTCCTTTATGTCTTGTTATATAAGTTAAAAACACCTACACACACACCTTCCATACAGTAGCTGACTATTGTGACGACCGTGTTGCCTAGAAAAAATTGATTTCGGCGTCTAGCTGGATACACACAATAGTAGTATTGCTCCTCTTAACACACATTTACACATGCCCCATGGTATTTTGAAGAGCTTCTTGCGAGAACTTAATCTGCATATTTCTACACACAACAATGCTCACCTTCTCAATCTTCTCCATACCATGTACTTGCAACTCTGAAGAACTCTCTTCGGCATTATGGCTCATCCATTTATACTGAAGAACACTTTTCTTCAATATAAGCTCGTCCTTTTTTTTTTTTTCGACACACCAGAGGGCCCACAGGGGGAGGTGCTTATCCTTCTATACTTAAGTTTTTGCTACAACAAAATTGCACACGAAGGCTTAAGCAAGCACACGACCATTGTACATCTGTTGTGCCACCATCCATAAAAAGGAGAAAAAGGTGGTGATACCTTGCAAATTTGGTAAGGAATACACAATCTCAAAGTTATCTATCGACAAATTCTTCACAACGGCCACTCTTATGGCGGGAATACAAGCATATACTGGAACCGTTGACTCATCCTCCTCCTCCTTACACTACATAATTTGGGTTTTGTTTGTCTTCCTAACAAATTGTTTATCACAAAATTGGGGCTTATTTACTTTTTTAGACAGAAGAAAGAATGTTGTCGTTTCAGTCTTCAGACATTCATCATAGTAGCGGTTAAGAAATGTCTCTAATACAATTTTCCATGTGACTAATCATATATTGTTCACATAGTACATAATTGTTTACCTATGCCGTTAAAAGGGATTTTTTGAAAAGTATAAGATAATGGTGTATGGAGAAGGCATATGACACCGAAAATATAACAACATATAAACCTGTTTATTAGTGGGTTCTCAAGTATAACTTAATTTCTCCACCAGGAGTAGTAGTGTTCTTAAACACAATGCTAAAAAACCTTGCTTGGGAGGTAGCTATCATAGCCTTGAAAAAAATTGTGTTATCTACCTTGACTAATGGAAAAAAATTTATATATTCCTCCTCATGCCTAGCTAGAAATAGGCTTTGACAATTGTGGCTTTTCCAAGTAATTAATCTTTGCTACCAAAGACATACATGGGATTTGAATGTAGTGATAAGATGGATATGGATGACAATTGTTGGATGGTCCGTCCGATACTTGAATTCCATGACTAAACAAAATTGCTGATGATTTTTTTGTTTTCAAGATGGTTGGAGGTAAGGATTCTGACTTCTTTTATCTTTGAATTCAAGTGCTGTTTGACCAAATTTTGGCTACTTCTACTATTGAGACTTTAATTTTATCTTTTAGATGTAAATAAAACATCAAAATTCCATTTCAAATGTACATAATAAAAAATATATGTACATGATCACTTTTAATTGTCTTTGTCATTTCTCTTTTTAAATGTATTGTTCAAATTGTGAATACAGTATATAGATTGATATTCCAACACACACATAACAAAACCTAATCATAAAGGCCATGGATATATTTGGTGTTGAGCTCTCTCTCTCTCTCTCTCTCTTTCTCTCTCTCTCTCTATGTGTCCTACACATATCAATACATGACTCCCCTGATCTCTCAATGGCATGAGATGGTCGAGAAGGGATCAATGGTTGAGGTTAGGGGTCATGATTGTGGGACAAGGGGTTGTTGTGTTAGTGTGGTGAACTAGCTGTAAACCGATGGTTAAGTAAAGGTGAACTAGGGGTGGCGGCCTAGCTTACCCTAGCAATCTATCGACAAAGAGGGAATCCATGCGGTGGTTGTGGATGGCACACTAGCGGTGAACTCAATTCTTTTTTTGTGTTCATCCACAAAAGTATGCCTTTGAAAAGTAATTTGGCCATTTTTTGGCAAAGTTTAGTTGATAAGTGGCTTCAATACCAAAAACGAGAAAAGGAGCTTTGATTTTTCCTTTTTAAGCATCGCCTTTATTTTTTCGAGCCAACATACAGATCCATGCAAGATTCTCCATGGTCCGCAACCACTGATTAGAATCATAAATCCCCTTTATGGAACCCCGCACGCCAAATAGTCACGAGGGACCATTCTAAAGACCATATCATGGGATCAATGTTGGACAATTAGCCATGCAAGTCTTTAGGCATCACAGACTATTTGATCGACGGTTTAAAAACTCATATCTCTACATGTATATTTCCCAAGCACGATCACAAATCATGTGCGGACATCAATGTTAGAGCATCGGCCTTTGAGCGCATGGATGTCCTCGCGATTTCGAAAAGAATGTAGGAAATTTGGGCCTTTGAGTCTCTTCGACATTCCCAGTGAAGTCTCGTATTGCGGATCCATGTCAATAATTGACACCTCCTTTTGGGAGGTGGGATCAATGGCTCACGATCGTCGATTGATCGCGAACCGCTGGATTGCCTAGGGGATGCAAAAGATTCCACGTTTTCAGGTCCGGGGCTTGAACTTGTTCCCTCTCTCCCCCTTGAGATTGACTCTAACCACTAAGCTATCGCGCACTCGTCGAAAAGAGAGAGTGTGTGTGTGTGTGTGTGTGAAGTTTAGAGATTGATTCTAACCACTAAGCTGTCACATACTCATTGAAAGGTGTGTGTGTTAAGTTTATAGAATACATCGTTGGGATAAGTCTACACTTAGTTCACATTGAGTTCACACCAAATTTGGTGACGTATACATACCCTCCCAAGCTCACACTTGGTTCACATCGAGTTCACACCAAATTTGGTTTGGTGCACATACCTCCCGAGTTCACACGTAGTTCACACCTAGTTCAAAAAGTGATCGGATGGCCCGAATTGCACCCACCTCGTGACGCCTAATGTAGGCCATTGATCCCACCTCCCTAGGGAAGTGTCAATTAATGATGAGGACTGTGGATCTCACAATGGTGTTAGGCGTAACTACTAGCTAGCCATTGCCCAATGCCCATATCTTTATTGAAGACTAGATTTTCATTAAACACCTTATGTGGTTTAGACACTATAGCACGATGACGTTAAAAAAAGAAATCTCTCCTCAGTGACAAAAAGTAGGCTCGGCAACAGCAGGCAGGCTTGGCGATGGCGAGTACCTAAGGTGCCAGCCCCGGAACCCGCGAACTCGGTTCAATTCAAATTTTGAGAACCAGGTGCCCATCATTCTCTCTCTCTCTCTCTCTCTCTCTCTCTCTCTCACACACACACACACACACACACACACACGAAACAGCTTCTCTACCTGCTTGAGCTTGCCTGCCCCTGTATGCGCGCAGCGTTTTGCGATACCCTCAGCTACTTGTCACTTAAAGAAGGAAATGTATTTCTTGCATGTAGCTTCGGATCTAAGCTCTTCTGCTTCCTAAAGAAGGGGGCAATTTCATGTATATCTTGACTGCAGCTCCATTTTTGGAATCTGCGAACCCTGCTTTGTCTTGTTTTTGTGCTGGTCGATCTTTGTCTCCTTCAGATCACCAAATGTTTTCTCAGTGTATATGCCTTTTTTGTATTTGTCCTACCATTTGCCAGCAATTCCAGGAGCACTTCTATGAGCCCCAGACGATCGGGTGGCTTTTTGACATTCAAGTCACACCAGTATCTCATGATATTGTTCAAGCTGAGTTTGTTGCACCACCCATGACAGTGGGGGACCCTATTTTAGCATTCCGTCTTCTAGACAGATGCAGAGAGATGTCATCTGATATATTATTATATAGACCCCTTGAGGTTTCTAGAAAGCTGGCTGAGGCGAGAGATGGAGGATCAGAGTATCCCTAGGTCACACAATGGTTGTC
This sequence comes from Adiantum capillus-veneris, assembly GCF_014529385.1. Taxonomy (NCBI): domain Eukaryota; kingdom Viridiplantae; phylum Streptophyta; class Polypodiopsida; order Polypodiales; family Pteridaceae; genus Adiantum; species Adiantum capillus-veneris. Next base: position 45,057,282 of record NC_140954.1, read on the forward strand.
ATAGCAAGGACTAGAGATGTACCTGCCTCTCACCGTTCTTGTATGACAAGAAGCATCCGCTTCTCATATAGCAAGAGAAACAAAGTCTTGAGGCCATTTACACAATACTACGCCCCCAATATAGTATAGCATGGAAATAACTAGATTGCACATCATGCTTGTACATTGTCTTGCATTATGAGCCCCTAGCACGAGAGGTCCTTGTCCTTGGCTCTGTTGTCGAAGAAGGTCAAGGCCCTTTGACCTTTCTCCACACTTTGCAGAGCTCGGTACTCCTCCTTGTTATCCTTGGGCCTCCCCATGGAATCTTTTGCAAGTCCTACCTTCTTCTTGTCCTTCTTTGTAGCTCGCTCTTTAGTCGCATTCGATGTCTCCGGCTTGTCTGCATGCTTTTTCTCTTTCTTTGGACACTTTGCCAAAATGTGCTTGACCTTCTTGCAACCATAACACTTTTGCTGCACTAACTTTTTTCCATTCTTCTTTCCGTTGGAAGTTTATCTCTGTTGATGTGGATGTTGGAGCACCTGTTTGAGATATTAAGGAGCGTGTAAGTAAGGAATAGCTGTCCAAAGCATGGTCCATAAGTCGCAGGATGCTGTAGGACTTCTGCTTCAAGTAGTAGCTCTGTAGCTTGTCTGGTAAGCCATGGCAAACTCTCTCCATGTGTTTTTTCAAAGATACCATCATGAAAGAAGCTACAAGTAGAAAATTGTCTCAAAATCTTTGAACTATGTCACTCTGTCATGTGGAGCTGAGTCCAAGCTGCCAAAACTTTGGCTTGTACTTTGGTGTCAACCAGAATGATAAAAAGAGTCGCTTGATCCCACCCAATTGTGAGGTGCTTGTCCGTGCTACAAAAGTGTTGACTACCAAGTGCATTGCCTTTCAAATGAGAGGCGACCTTCGGCACTTTGAAATCTTTCATGAAGTTGCCTCTTGAGAAAGCTATATCAAACCGCCGAATAAAGGCCAATGCCTTATTCGTATCTTGGAATCTTGAGAATGTATTAAATGTGATGCTCCGTCCTCCGTTTTGAAGTCTTTCTTTGCTCGTGTGGCCCCAAGTAATCATACTTTGTTGCCCATAAAAGACAACTACCTGTTCGTTCTAAAGTAGTCCCAAAAGTTGTAGGAAACCCATTGATTTCCTTGTTCTCATCATCATCCTCCTATGAGCTATTATAACGCCCTCTATATTTGCTAGATACTGCTCTCATCTTTTGTCGTCTTTGAATCTCGTCTTCTTTCTGCTTTGTGTCGTCCAAGTCTTCGTCATCGTGCTCAATTGACTCTCTATGGCATTTCTGAAAGCAATCTAGCGGGTACCCTGACCACCAAATGCATCGAGATGAGCATCCTTGGCCACCAAATTGGAAAAAGCATGCTTTCTATCCAAGTAACTTGGAAAAGACTTTTGACTTTCGTTGTTTGGGGATTGGAACATGTCCCACACTAGCCAATTGCCGGTACAATTGGCACTTGATCTCTTTTTGTAGATTCTTCAGAGTGATGAAAGAGTTGGGTTCTTTCTTGTCGATAGAAGTCATCAGCTTTGGCTTGAACATCGAACCATCAACAAAGGACAATTGCACAATGCCAATTCCATCAATGTAACATGCATAGTTGTCACCAAGGTAAATAATGCCAAGTTTTCTACCTCTATACTCAAAGAACCACTCTTTGTGAGGTGTTACATGAAACGAAGCATCAGAATCAAGTATGCAAGTGTGCATGTCAACATCTGAATCAACAACCAAGAAATGTGTATCAAAAGAAGAAGCGTAAAGAATTTCACTTTTATCACTGTCACAATTGACTACATTGCATTCCTCTATCTTCATGCTACTTTTGCCTTTATCTTTATCCTTGTTGCTGTCATCACTCTTCTTGCTCTTCTCTTTATTCCATTCATAGCATTCCTGCTTTTAGTGTCCCTTCTTACCATAATGGTAGCATTGTAGATCCTTTTTGGAACGAGATTTACTGCAGGCTTTTCTGTTTTCAGGTTTTTTCCTTTGTTGGGACTTGCCTCTTGCATTCAAAGCATTGGAAGAACTATTTGCAACAATATTCTTCCTATTCATCTCTTCTGTAAGAAGGAAATTCTCCACATCGGCATATGTAAGTGTGGCATTTGAGTTGCTCAAAGTTGTCCTAAAAGTGTCCCAACTTTCAAGCAATGTGCATAACAAAAACGTAGCTTTAAATTCATAATCAATGTTGAACTCAAAATTTGTTAGTTGGTTGAAAATTGAATCAAACTCATTCAAATGCACTGACATCAAAGTGCCTTCCTTCATACGAAGATCCATGAGCCTTTCTGATAACAGAGGAGACAAAGACCTCTTATGTGAGTTGGACATAATAAAACAAGGTAAATTGTCAATTCGGGAGCATACAAATCATCAAGCCTTTTCCACATATTCCATGCATCTCTTCTTTGCTGATATTGAACAAAAGAGAATCAGACATAGAAAGCATAATCGTAGAGTGTGCAAGCTCATTCATCTCTTCCCACTCGTCATTATCCATACCCTTTGGTTTTATCTGTCACAAACTGATGACGTGTCAAGCCACTGAAGAACGGAGCCGACTTGCAGGTCCCTTCCAAAGGGCCTAAACCCTAAGAAAAACAAGCAACAGTAGAAGAAGAAGTCCTATCAACTTATGGGGACCTCGTTTGATGAGACCCAAGTGACATAAAGACATTAAAATAAAGCAGGACACACACACACACACACACACACACACACACACACACACACACACACACACACACACACACACACACACACACGTGGACTGATGACGCGGCAGTTGTACAGACAACCCTGAAATTCTTGACATGGCAGATTTTTGCAAAACGAGTTGACAGTGCCGACGTGGCAGTTGTACGAATTTTCGCAAAACGCGTTGACAGATTTTGGTGCTAGTACTTTTTGGACCAATTGCTTTTGAGTTTGAAGCTTTTCACTGTAACTGCTTTTCAAGCCAAGGGCCTTTAAATATGAGGTCAGGGCTCATTCTCTGGTATGCTTCTTGGAGAAGGTGTAGAGTCTAGAGTATCGGCTTGTACTGGGTTGATGCGATATAAAGGAATACCGAAAGGGGCACCAAGGTTTGGGGTCAATACTCTCTGGGGTGGAATTCCGCCACTCCGTGTTGCATGTTGTCTCTCTCTTTCAGTTCAGTTGTTATTGAAGTGCTAAAAGTTTGTTCGGTCTGTTCTTTTCTATTCTCGTCTTGTGACATTATCCCCTTTTCCTTAATTGGCCTCGTGTGTCTCTTCTGCAAGAGAACATTGTAACATTGCTTCTTCCATATAGCAAAGTTATGGGCGCCTTTCAACTTTTTAATGTGCAAGAGATTGCTACTATCGCTGTTGGAGGCCATGTGTTACCACGAGAGACCAATAAAACACCCAAGTACAAGCAGCAAGTGCTGAAATTAACTTGTAATGACACAAATTTAGCACCTCAACTGATTATATATATGCCAAAAGACCCAAAATGTCATCAATTTGGCAAATTTCACAGTGTCAAAACATCAATTTCAGAAACAGCCCTGAAAATTCAGCACCAATTTTTATTTGAAGATAAGAAATTGCAACAATTTCACTTCGAAACGCAAAACCCCCATATTTTTGAGTTCAATGTGCCACAAATTGCATAAAAAATAGCCTTTTAACGCATTGCTAGGGACAATTTTGGGTGAATTATCAAAATTCAGCAAAACCCCCAAATGCATACGAGATTCAACTCGCTTAATTTTCTGAAATTAATTTCAAAATTTTTGAAATTTCAGCAAAATACCCCAATTTCTGAGCTTGAAATTGGCATTGAAACGACCCGAATTGAATGTGAACTTATGTAGAAACTTGAATTTGCTGATTTTCCACTATCGTAGACCCATAACATACTGCTGTACACTTGATTTTTGTGCTGAATTTTCTATTTTCAGCTATGAAGCTCTCGAAATGGTCCTCTCTTTGCGTGTACACTTTTATGATCACTCTGCACGCGTAGAAGTGCCTTTTTCTGTAACAGACTTGGACACTCCAAGTCAAAAATCAATCGCGACAGCACCAAAAAACCACTTCAAAACAATTCACAGATCACAACAGATTTGCACTGGCCCGACGGAGTTCCGTGCCTAGAGATATTGGCCCCAAAGACTGGCGCCCCTTTCGGTATTTCTTTTTATATTAATCAGTTCAAAGTACAAGAGAGTGGCTAGGGTTTCACTCTCAGACTCTGCGTCCAGATGCTCTGAGAAGTGAGGCTCTCACCACTATTTAAAGATTATAAGGGATGCCCAAAAGCAGAGCCCCAAAAGCTTTTAAAATAAAAAGCATGAGTTCTCTCTCTCTCTCTTAGAGAGTCTTTTCTCTTTTTTTTTTTAATAAAAAAAGCAAAATTCGCGTCGCTCATCATTTCTAATTTTTTAAAAAAATGCCAATAAAGCCTCCACGATTTCCGCAAATCAGGGTTTCTGGGAGAAATTAGGGTTTGCAGGAATTTCTGCTGTCCGCCACGTCATCACTTTGTGACATACCCCCCTCTTGAAATCATTGTAATCGACCGCGATTACGCCTGCAAAACCGACAAAAGCCATAAACCGTCTTAGCAGACACTGACTGTTAGTACCTACGTACTAGGAACACACATCTAGCACATGTACAAAATCGACAGTCACATCACACGACATCACATGACATCCAACATTCATTCGGATCTTAGACCATCATTTATCGGCAATGTAGCTAGCAATCACATCTAGGTCCAATCGGGACCTCATCGATGTCCGATTGACTAACCCCTATTGCAACCATGTCTATTCGAGATCAGTCAGACCAAAATGCTGCAGTCATTTCGGCTATCAGTTCCTGCACTCACAAGAAGTCAAGAACAAATTAGTATCATTATCAGGAATTCCATTTCATAAAGTCATCCAGTAGAATACTGTCAGCTATCAGTATCCCTAAAGCTCAAAGAGACATCAGTGACTTTAGTATCAAAATCGAGGCATCTGTTGACAAAGGAGCGGAGTAACTCCCCTCTTGTGCATCCCACTGCACCAGATCTTTGGCCAATCTGAGTTTCTGGGTTCCGTTTGGAGTAGACTATGCTAAACCAAAACATCGAGGTAAAGTTTCACAATCCGAGGAGTATCTGCTAGGTTCTCCTCCTCCATCCACTTCGCATCAAATGCAGGAAAGTTCTTGAACTAAACCAAGAACCGCCTTCGGACTTCACCTTTCTTCGTATCGTTATGTGCCAAAATCTGTTTAGGAACAAGGATCTCCTCGTTTTCTTCCACTTCGGGTTGCTCATTAGGCTCCCCATCATCAGGCACATCACCCTTAACAGGGTTCAAGAGACTCACATGCAATGCATTATGAATCCTCCAAGTATCTGGCAGTTTCAATTGGAAGGAGACATCATTTATCTTGTCAGTGATCTGGAAAGGTCCGTAGTATCGCATACTAAGCTTTGGAAAAAGCCTCTCCTTTCCCTTTTTCTTTCGTAGGCGTGCCTTCTCAAAAGTAAGAGCACCCAATCATCCTCCTTCAATTTCAACTCGCGACGATGGCGATCCGCTGCCTTTTTCTGTCGTTCTTGAGACTCCTGCAAAGTCTCGCGAACCTTGGCAAAAGCCGTATCCAAATCTCGCGAATATTCATCCGCTTCAAATATCTAATCTTTCGTGCTCACGAAGGATGGAACCTTCGCAGCACTTTCAACAATCTCACATGGCGTCTTCCCCGTCGAAAAGTGTATCGTGTTATTGTAGGCAAATTCCACCAAAGGTAAGTTCTTTTCCCATTGAGTCTTCTGATCCGAGATACAAGACTTCAATAAATCTAAAATCACTGAATTGGCAATCTCAAATTGCCTGTCAGTCTGCAAGTGGAACGATGACGAGAACTGCAACTGCGTGCCTCCCAAATTGCCTTTCAAAACAAACTCATAAATCTGGGGTCTCTGCCTGAGACAATCGTCTCAGACGTGCCATGTAATCGGAAAATCATCGTGATCTTTCTGTGTTCTCGGGAGATCAAAAATGAAATCCATTGCAATACTTTCCCAAGGGTGGGTGGGTATGGTAAAGGCTGTAACAATCCATGTGCCTTACGCCTATCAAACTTGACCTTCTGGCATACTGCGCACAAACTCTTCCACATCCTTTTTGAGTCTTGGCCAAAAGAAGTATCTCTCTACCCCGTTCATGGTGGTAGCAATGCCGCGGTGACCCGTAAAAGGTGGACAGTGGCATTCAGTCATAACCTTTGCCCTCAACGGTTGTGTAACGCACAACATAGTCTTTTTTCATCAAGTAGCCTTCCCGAAGGGAGTATCCAGCTACTGTCTCCCCATCCCGTTTCCGTGTGAAAATATCTACAAAATCTGTATCTGTGGCATACTGATCGACCATATTTTCGAAGCTCCTATGATGTATCGCGGAAATAGCCAGAACCAACGGCTTTCGAGACAAAGCATCTGTCACCACATTCTTCTGTCCCTGCACATGGACAATCTGGAAGTGAATCGCATCTGCTTTTCCGAAAGCTGCTTCTGTGACAAGAAGTAGCGCAAACTCTGATGGTCTGTAAAGACAGTAAAATCCGCTCCGAGTAGGTAATGCCGCCACTGAGTAAGAGCATGGATAACCGCCAAAAGCTCTTTCTCATAGATCTGTGCTGTCATGTCCGGCCTAGAGAACAAACGGCTCTCGTAAGCTATGACGTGGCCTGCTTGCATCAAGACCGCACCCAGACTACGACCACAAGCATCACAATATACTTCAAATGACTTCTGCAAGTCCGGCAAAGTCAAAATAGGTCCCGTAGTCAATTTCTCTTTCAATGTCCGAAAGGCAGTCACCTCTGTGGGTCTCCACGAAAAAGGTACTCCTTTCTGTGTCAAGGTATGCAAAGGGGAAGCAACCTCTGCAAACTTTCGTATGAACCGCCTGTAGTACGAACACAGTCCCAAGAAGCTTCTAACTTCATGGACATTCCTCAAATCGGGCCAATCACGGATAGTCTCTATCTTGGCCGGGTCCTTTTGCACTCCTGTTGCTGACACAATGTGTCCCGAAAAGTGTATCTCTGGTAGGAAAAATTCACTTTTCTTTGCATTAATCACTAACGTGTGATCTCATAATGCCTGAAGGACTTGAAGCAGATGATCTCTGTGTTCTTCCTTATTCTTGGAGAAAACAATGATGTCGTCAAAGAAAGTGCCAACAAATAGCCTGTACTCTGGAAAAATCCTGTCCATCATCCGGTTAAATGTTGCAAGAGCATTGGTTAAGCCATCATCCGGTTAAATGTCGCAGGAGCATTGGTTAAGCCAAAAGGCATCACCAAAAACTCAAAGAACCCAAAAGTCGTCCGAAAAGCTGTCTTGTAGACATCTCCTGGCGCTATCTCGATCTAATGATATCCACTCTTCAAGTCAATCCTGCTAAAGCACGAGGATCCCTGTAACCTGTCAAGTATATCATCGATCCTAGGAATCGGAAATCTGTTCTTAATGGTGATTTTGTTGAGAGCGCTATAATCGATGCACATTCTCCAAGATCCGTTTTTCTTCAAAACCAACAACACCGGAGAGCAATACGGTGAAGTACTAGGCTGGACAAGACCCTTTTCCAAGAGGTCTTTCACTGGGTTCATAATCTTTTCATTCTGTACTCGGCTCACACGGTAAGGTGGCCGATTCGGTGGCGTGCTTCCGGGTATCAGATCAATGGTCTGATCTTCAGGCTCTCTGAAAAGCAATCGGCATGAGTGTGGAACCTTGGCCTTCTTTTGATCAGGTCAAAACATATTCAACCTTTATCCAGCGTTCAGTTCTCTCCCAAAAGAATGAGTAAGAAACTGAAGTTCATCAAGTACAATCTCTAAGCCCTTCATTTATCAAAGTCGCTTTCTCGGCCCGGTAGTCAACCTCGGCGTAGTTCTTGTGGTACCAAGGGATCCAGAGTAGAACGTCACTCGTGTGCCTTGAACACCCCTGTCATTGCAAACGAAGTTTGACAATGCTCGGTGTAATGGCAACATCCCATCCGGGTGCCAGTCGAACTACCTCCGCCTGTGGCGTCAGTCTGTTGGGCGTAATTTCCAAATCGAGTGGCCAATTCCAAGTGAAAAGAAGTTGGCCTTGGCTCCTTCAAAAGAGCTTCCTGATCCTTCACTTTGCCCCAAAAGCGGCAAAGTTTGTACTTTCATTCATTAGATTTGGTGCAGGTCCCACGCCATGTGGTACCAGTTCTGTTTTTCTATCTGCCTTTTCTGCCACGTTCCTCAGCTGCTCTCGAACTCTCAGGCTTGTCGTCGTCTTTATCATTCTGTTCTTTCTGTGCCTTTTTAGCGCACTTCGCGGAGATATGTCCATGTTCCCCGCATCCAAAGCACTTCCCCTCTCTGATGAAGCGAGCTCTCTCCTCAGGAGTAGCTTGGGTCGTGCATCCTTTTTCTCTGGGTTGCTCTTTTTCTTTCTACTTTCATTCCCAGAAGTCTGTTCGGCTCGTTGTGTCATGGCCTCATCTATGGGGTAGGTCAGACTGCTAGAGTGAATGGCAAAGCCCCACTTCGCATGACTCATCAACTCCTGAATAGAAGCTGACTTCTGTTCCAAGCAGTGATCTCGAATCTCTGTAGGTAGACCCAAGGTAAACCGCTCTATCTGTTCTCTGAACGAGATCTTCTTGAATGAAGAGGCGGGTAGAAAAGAGCTCCAGAATCTTTCACAATAAGCATTGATCGTATCTTTCTTGGTCATCCAAAGATGGTTCCAAGCAGCTCGTACATCTCATTCATATTCTTGCGTCAACCAAGAAGAAATAAAAAGCTTCTTAAATTTCAGCCATTTAACTGGCGCACTCTTGTTAAAAGAAGCGTGGACCACCAAGTACGAGCATTCCCCTTAAGGTAAGAGGTAGCTCTCCGAATCTTGGAGTGCTCTGAATAGCGTCCTCCCGCGAAAGCGATGTCAAACTGCTGTATAAAAGACAAAGCCTTCGAAGCATTTGAGTATCTTGAAAAGTATGAAACTTGATCGAGTGGCCACCTTCCTTAAACTCTCGGACTTTCTTGCTTTTATCTTCGAGAAAATCATACTGGTTGGCTTTGTAAAAATTCTTCTTGTTCGCATAAAACTTTCCGTCATCGGAATCTGAGCTGTCTGTAGACGAGTCCTCAGTAGAACTGTCAGTCTCTGGGCGAGATGTAGCCTTCTTTGCCTTTTTCTTGCCCTTTCCGAAGCTTTGTTTCTTGATTCGCTTTTTACCTTTTCTGTCTTCTTCGCTTGAATCCGAGGAGCTAGAAGAACTATCAGAAGAAGAAGAAGAAGAAGAAGAAGAACTGGGTACTCCTTCAAATCGAACACGCTTCTTCTGTTTCTTTGCCTTGTCAAAAGTCGACTGACGACCCAAATATCCTGGGAAGTCAGTGCCTTTCTTCTGCTTTTTGCCATGCTTTTTTTTGTCTTTCTTTTGCACGTCGAAAAGTTGAGCAATCCGTGCATCAACCACGTTCTCCAGTTCCTTCTCCGTATATTTCTTGGAGGTAGAAGGTTTCTTGAGAGTGGGTTTCGGGAGTGGTGTTATGGTTCTCTGCCACTCCATCTGTACCTCTTCCAAAGAGGTCTGGTTCATATATTTTGCCATCTTCGGGTCCTTGGCAAAATTGAGCATCATCTTTGTTGCATCGCCAATCAATCGACGACGCTCCATCTCTCTTTGCTCCGCCTGAGTAGGCCGAGGCGGGCCATACTCTCTGCCGGAATCTTCGTTGTGATCCTTGCCCGCATCTCCAGATGCAGAGGGAGTCGACTGATCATTGCCTGAAGCCATAGGTGCCGCGGAAAAAAATTTCGGGGATCAGATTTCCCATAGAAGAGAGATCAGCTGTGCTCTGATACCACCGTAACAGACTTGGACACTCCAAGTCAAAAATCAATCGCGACAGCACCAAAAAACCACTTCAAAACAATTCACAGATCACAATAGATTTGCACTGGCCCGGCGGAGTTCCGTGCCTAGAGATATTGGCCCCAAAGACTGACGCCCCTTTCGGTATTTCTTTTTATATTAATCAGTTCAAAGTACAAGAGAGTGGCTAGGGTTTCACTCTCAGACTCTACGTCCAGATGCTCTGAGAAGTGAGGCCCTCACCACTAATTTAAAGATTACAAGGCATGCCCAAAAGCAGAGCCCCAAAAGCTTTTAAAATAAAAAGCGTCAGTTCTCTCTCTCTCTCTTAGAGAGTCTTTTCTCCTTTTTTTTTTTAATAAAAAAAGCAAAATTCGCGTCGCTCATCATTTCCAAAAAATAAAAAATAAATTTTTTTATTTTTATGATAAAGCCTCTGCGATTTTCGCAAATTAGGGTTTCTGGCAAAAATTAGGGTTTGCAGGAATTTTTGCTGTCCGCCACGTCATCACTTTGTGACACTTTCACGATGAAATTCCGCTCTGATACCAATTGTGAGGTGGTCTTCTCGCGAGATGAAGAGAGAAATGAAATGAAATGAAATGTTATATTAATGTCTTCAAAAGGCCATAGTGACCTATGAGACTAGAAAGTTACAAGGTGGTGGATCTGATACAAAGTCAGAGTAACAAAATAGCCTAACAACAGTACAAAACAAAGATATATACTATGGGATCCTAGATTGGTCGATGTGAGCTAAGCAAAAAAAAAAAAAAAACTCGGCAAAAATGGGCGGCTTGTTGGGATAGCTGAATCACAAAAGATCTAGCATCGATCGTTGGCGAATCTCATCAATTTCCTCCATGGTTAGTAGTCTGACCGGGCGTCGTGCATGCCTGGCCAGCGTGCTCCGAATCTTCTGACGTAGCCTCCGTCGATGCTGTGTAGTCCTTCACAGTCGTGGGCGCCTGGATTTCCCTAGTTCAATCGCTCGGTCGATCAGTGTGCCTCTGGTGTGAGACGAGGGGGAGCTCTGCTGTGGGAGTGGCTCTTGCGGCTGTCCCGTGTCTGCTCTGAAGAAGTCTGTGATCCGTCTTTGAGACTGGCTAGCCTCGCCATTCATCAGGCTCTCTCTGTGTCTGCACAACTCGAGCAAGAACAAACCCAGGCATCTCTGATCTTCGTATCCCTTTACTCTTGAGAGTGGTCCAAAACCCTCTCTGAACAAGCAATGGAAGCGGCCTCGTATCTCGTAGTAGACGGGGCAGTGGCATGTATAATGTAGCTTTGTCTCAGGTTCCATGTCACACAAGGGGCATGTCCTGGCCTCTGCTGGTACTCCACTGTATCTCCCAGTCTCAATCCGCAGCTGGTGAGACGATGTGCGTAACTGGCCAATAGCACATCGTATCCCATGAGACAAGTGGGTATCCATGTATCTGGGTCTCGTCACAAAACCATCTTCCGTAAGCTGGAGAAGGTGGTCTCTGTAGAAAGCCATCTTCGTGCCCAATTCTTGTGCTGGTTGTATCCATGTCCTCCTGGTGTCTAGCTGGGTCAGGTCTTGGCGGATGAGCTTGGTGATCTCCGACTGTGTAAGAATGAGAGATGGTGCATCCAATGAGTATTGGAATGGTGGCAGCTTGTCTATGCTGAACCCATGCGCCTGAAACCATGATGTCATCTCCCCATACCAACATGTTGTATCTCCTTGTATGGCTAACTGTTGAGAGGACTCAAGTGCTATGCGAGCATATCTGTCTCTAGGAAGTTCCCATGTGCGGTTTATGAAGGAGATTGATCTGGTGAGCGCCTCCACCACTAGTGGGGGGGCCACTAGCTCTGCTCGGATAATGGCCCGTGGTACTGATGCCTTGGCTCTAATGAGCCGCGAGATCATAGAGACGAGAGGTTTCTCCATGTTCCCCCATCCGTCTGTGTGACCCGGCCTCCCGTGGTGATCCAATGAAGGTCCCCATATCTCAGCCCCATAGAGCAATGCTGAAGCCACCAAGGTGTCAAAGAGCCAGAGCTTCGTCCGGGGCTCCTGAAACTGAACCTGCGAACACATCCTCTCCAATCTACCCAATGCTGCGTGGGCTCTAGTCAGTCTGGTCTCTGCTGCTCTTTTGAGTGAGAATGTAGGTCCGCTAAAAACCACTCCAAGGTAAGTGTAAGCGTTTGTGTACTCCATAGTCTCCTGGCCGTATGTGAATGTAGGTGCTGACCTCTTGATCCACTGTGGGGTGGTATTAAACACCATAACCTTGGTTTTACCAAGGTTGACAGACAAATCACTTTCGTGGGCAAACGTATGCAAAGCATCCAATTGACGTTGCATTCCCTCTGGGGATTCGGAGATCAACACAATATCATCAGCATATAACAAAAGTGGAATCCATGTCCCTGCCAACTGTGCACCTTTATCCCCATCGCTATCAATGTAGTCAGAAACCTCATCCACATACATACCGAAAAGAGTAGGAGAGAGCGGGCAGCCCTGCTTCACCCCAATAGTGGAGTGAACTGGTGTAGAAAGTCCCTCCGGGGTGCGTACATGCCCTACTACTGATCTGTACAATGCCATGATCCCCCAAATGAGCTCTGTGGGTACTCCCATTTCCTGTAATCTGCGCATCAATCTAGCTCTGGGTATTGTGTCAAAAGCTTTGCGGAAGTCCACAAAGCTACAATAGATCCGTCTCCCATGAGATCTGCCTTCCTCGATGATGGCCCTGAGTGTCAGGATATGGTCAAGAGTAGAGAAGCCTCTCCTGAACCCTGCCTGCCCAGTTGCACGCATTCCTTCCCTCTTTGCCCATCTACTCAGCTGTTGCTCAAGAATGGATGCATACAACCGTGCCAGTGTGTGCCCAATCATAATAGTGCGATAATTCCCAGGCTCCATGGGGTCTCCTGACTTGAAGATAGGTATGATCGTAGATAGGCTCCAAGTGTCCGGTAGGCCCTCCCACATGGCACGGTTAAACATAACTGCTAGAAGCTCTGCTAGTAGGTCTTTGGCATGCATGAAATGCTCAGTGACTAAGCCATCATGATCATATGCTCTCCCAGTCCTCATCCTATCAATAGCTTTCTTCACCATCTTAGCGGTGAAAAAAGCACATGTGTGTGGGCATGGGTCGGGGGGGTTGGGGAGGGGCGGTTGTCCAGGTACTGTGTACAAAGATGATGTGTACTGACCCCAGGTCTCTGTGGAGGAAATAGCAGGGGGGGGGGGGACTGCTCATGAAAGAGCCGCCACGCCTCACGCGAGTCCTGACTCAAGAATAGCTGATATAGATCCTGCTCGAGTCGAGCCAAAAAAGCCCTCTTCTTCTACCGTACCAGGCGTCGAAAGTCAATGTGTGACTGTTTGTGAGTGACGTCCCCCAAAAGCACCTCCCTCTGAAGTCTTGGCTCTAGTCTGGCGGCACTCCTCATCGTACCAGCTGTTTTGAGGCATGCTCCCTGAGCGGCGGCTCTACTCCGGCTGGGTGTGTGGGTATGCTTCTGCTGCTGCCTCATGTAATGTCTGTGTCAGTATAGTAGTTAGCTCCTCCAGAGGTTGCCCCGGGTCCTCAGTGCATAGGCGTCTGTAGATCCCGTCCATGTATACAGAATCCGTCTCCCGTGTGAATGTGTAGCGAGTAGGGGCTGCTACCCGTGGCCTGTGTGCTACACTGAACTGGAAAGAGATGGTCATTGACACCAGAGCATGATCTACTGCTACCCCGACCGGTCTGGGCCCAACTGTGAGATCCTGGATACTAGAGATGAGATTCGGCTGTGCCATGACATAGTCCACTGTGCTGGCTCCATGCCTGTGTGGGAAGCATGTAAAACCTCCCGCAGCAGGAAATCTCTGTAGGCCGTTCAAGATGGCCAATCCATGTGCAGTGCCCATGTCTATCAGGTGTCGCCCATACTTAGTATATTCCACATCATGTGATAGTCTGGACAAGCCCGTCTCCACAACATCTAGCTCTCTTAGCATCTCCTCTGAAGTATCATAAAACACTGCCTGGTGATGGGCAGTCCTAGCATTGAAGTCCCCTAGGATGATAATGTCACCATCCGTAGAGAACTCGCATATGTCATCATCCAAAATAGAGAAAGGGGACTGTCCTCTGGGTGATGCATAAACTGATGTACTTGGGGGAAAGTAGCAAATAGCTAGGTAGAGATATCTGTCTGTCTCTGCTTTCAATCTCACCCACATGTACCTAGCCTGCTCATCCGTGCGGGCTATATGTATCAATGGTTGCAGATCCTCTCTAAATAACACTGCCACTCCCCCCGAGCCCCGCCCTCTATGCTCTGAGCGTGTCTCCTGTCTGTAAGCTGTCTCCCACTTGTATCCATTGATGTGAGGCATGGATTGCCCATGGGCCTGGTGTGTCTCAGAGTAAAAGATGATGTCTCTTCCAGTAAAGCTATCCTCAAAAGCACCTACATCAAGACGCATAGATCCATTACAGTTCCAGGCAGCCACTTTGAGTGTGGTCCCATAAGTCTCGCACCGTCATGTGGAGCGTCGCTCTAGTATTACCACTTTTCCATCTCAGTAAAAGGCAATCTTGCCTTTTCCCCTTGCCGCTCTAATCTCTGGCATTACTTCTTGCATATAGCGATCTGCGAGAGGGTGAGATCATCCCCGAGAAAGATGCCATTCTCTTTAAGAGTTGGTCTTTTCTTCAAGACGGACTTCTTCGCTTCCATGGAGGGAAAACGGAGGATGAGTGCTCTTTCTTTTGAGGTTTCTCCACTGCTTCCATTTTTCTTTATGTTGCCCACTCTCCATGCCCTTGTGTGCGTCGGCTCATGACCCCCCATCAAGGCTGTGAGTTCTTTTACTTCTTCGTCCACATTGCCTTTGTCTTTAAGACCGCAAATTCTCACATGTAAAGCGTGCACCCGTCTCCTTTGCTCCTCCTCTAGTGTCTGATTAATGATAGTGGGTGTGGACGTGGGCGTTATCTCCTTGCCTTTTCCTTTCTTGGCCACCTTGATCCATTTCTCGGCTTCATCCGCCTTCTGTTGAGTTTTGGTAAGAACATCCACCCAAGAAGTCGTCATTTCTTTGTTTTGCTCTTCTCCCTCTTTGATGGCCCGTACTTGCTCCTTGATTGTGTTGATTTCTTCGATTATTGAGGGTTGCAGTTCGCCCTCTTCCAGTGTGTTTCTTGATCGTGCTTTGGCGAGATCTTTCTTGAGCGACGCAATCTCTTCCTCTTGAGTTGTCACTCGGTCTTCCAGCCTACTTATCTTGCTCTCTTGGATCAGCACGCGTCCTTCGAGCATGTTTATTGTGCCCAAGAGATTGCGGTTCATCTTGGTAATGATCTCCGTCATTTCCTCTTTGCACTTTTGAATGGCATCCTCGAGGGGGTCGGCTTTATCGTTCAACTTCTTCATGCTTGATCGCCGTCCGCCAAGGAGTCACTAAACGTATGTGTGCACCCACCCTAGCAGCGGGTGCGGAGCGTGAGGCGGTATGGCAAGGGAGGGGGGTGGAGCGATAGAGTGCAGACGAGAGAGAGAGAGAGAGAGAGAGGGGGAGGGGGGGGAGGGGAAAGGGGAGAGAGGGGAGGGGGGGGGAGTATCAAAAAGAAATAAAATGATATATTAACGTCTTCAAAAGGCCAAAATGACCTATGAGACCAAGCTGATACAACATAGTGGATTTGATACCATGTCCGAAGAAGAAGAAAAAAAATTATAAAAAATAAAAAAATTTGACTTCCTACGCGTAGGAGAAGGGGGGGGACATCCTACGCGTAGAAGAGGGGGGGGGGGGGGGGGGGGGACATCTTACGCGTAGAAGCGGGGAGTGGCGCGTGAGCAGGGGCGGGGCTGCAGGCGGAGCACGAGGGGGGGGGGGGGGGCGGGGTTGCAGAGGCAGCGTGAGGGGAGGCGGGGCAGCGCAGGGGTAGAGAGAGAGCGGGAGCGGGAGGGCAGGGCAGCGAGCAGGGGCGGGGGAGTCGGGCAGCGAGCAGGAGCAGGCGCGAGTAGCACAGCAGGGCGAGGGGGGGCAGGGCACAACAGCGCGGGAGCACAGCAGGGCGAGGGGGGGCGGGGCACAGCAGCGCGGCAGGTAAGCGCAGAGAGAGAGAGAGAGAGAGAGAGAGAGAGAGAGAGAGAGAGAGAGAGAGAGAGAGAGAGAGAGAGAGAGAGAGAGGGTGCATGCGACAAGGGCAACTGGGCCAACTTGGGGGTCTAAGATTAGAAATGTTGAAGTTTTACATTTTTGGAGATAGCCGAGGTGATGGGCTTCGAACCGTGGGTTACGGTGCGTCATTCAGTGACCGGAGCAGCAAGTTATGTCTCGGGGAAAATTGTTCGAAAAGTCCTCTTTTGCTTTGGGAGAAAGCTGGAATGTTTTGGGCTTGGAAGGAATGAGGAGGAGGTTGCCATGTGGCGGGGAGATTATCCCACATGAGAAGAGGAAAAGGGAAAGTGGGGGGTATATAGGGCACATTGGGTGCCCACTATAGGTGTATCAAAGGGAAAGGAGCTCTCTCAAGGCTTGGCTATGGGGGACTCGTGGGCTCATGGGGAGGGAGATGGCGCATTTTGGGAGTTCACACTGCTTGGACAGGCACCTGGCCACTTATTTTGGTCCCCGGCCACTTGTCCCCACCCCATTCCTTGGTCAAAGGGTCACAGACACCTCATTTTTTGCCCAAAAAAGGCCTAAAAGGATCCAATTAAAAGATGCCCGAGGAGAGAACCTTGTCGGCTAAGAAGACAAAAAAATCTTGGGGATAAAAGATAAGAAAGCCCCCATTTTAATAGCTGCAACACCTGCACAACTTCGAGAGAGCTCACTTTTTAGCAAGAAAGAGTGCACCCCCGACTTCGAGCGGCCATAACTCTTTCATCCTTCATCTGTTTTTTGGCTATGGATACTCTACGGACATCTCCACGAGACGAGCTTCGTCATGATGTCCCTTGTTTCTCCTAATTTCGAGTGTGTTCCATGCTTGAAGGGTTTTTCATAAATCTCTACAGGTGTTTACCTTAGGTGTTTTCGGCCGTGCAATAGTTCTTCCTTCCAACGGTGTGGATCGTGCAAGGCTATAGAGGCATTCATTTTCGTGCTCGTTTGCACGCTAACAACGTTTACGACGCAGATTGCTATATTTGGCCTTCTTGGAGTTTTACACAGCTTAGCCACCTGGCCACACTGGGTTACAAGTTCATGCATTGACAGGCTTCTGGTCATTCTCATGACGGTTCATGGGCTTCCCCATTTTCTCCAGACGGTTTGACTACAGACACCATAGATCCTATTGGGCAGGACACTTGCAGGTCTATTGACACTTCTTTTATGACAAGGAGTTGTTTTCACATCAGTTCGGGACCTTCACGCAGTATCTCACTGCATTAGCGGAGTACAGTAGTTTGCTACACTGCTTGTGATAGCATCACACCATGGAGATTTTTCGGAGGTGGGACACCCCATATTGCTGCTACACTCATGGAGTCTCCTTCAGTGGACAGTGTTTAACACCACACCAAATGGGTCAGGAGGTTAGCACCACTTTTACATATGGCTAGGAGACGGTGGAGTATAGAGATGCATACACCTATCTTTGAGTAGTCTTCAGTGGACCGGTGTTTTCATTGAGGAGAGCAACAGAGACTAGATTGATGAGAGCTTATGCAGCCTTGGCAGGATTGGAGAAGATGTGTTCGCAGGTTCAATTTCAGGAACCTCGAACAAAGCTGAGGCTTTTTGACACTCGAGTGGCTTCAACTATGCTTTATGGGGTTCATATTTGGGGACCCTCAGTGGACCACCATGGAAGATCTGGTAGCAGTGATAAATGAAGATCTGGTCTCTATGATCTCTCGGCTCATTCGAGCTAAGGCCTTAGTGCGACATGAGATTATTCGAGCCAAGCTAGCTGCCCCACCTCTTGTAGTTGAGGCCCTTACTAGATCAGTTTCCTTCATGCATAATTTATGGGACCTCCCCAGAGACAGATATGCTCGGCCAGCCCTGTAGTCATCCCGATAGCTAGCATTACAGGGGACACAGCATGTTGGTATGGGCAGATGACATCATGGTTTCAGTCACATGGCTTCAACATGGATAGATTGCCCCCATTCCAGTACTCCTTGGATGCACCCTCCCTTTCTCTCACACAAACATAGATCACTATACTTATACGTCAGGATTTGATTCAACTAGATACCAGAAGCACATGCATATAGTCAGTACAAGAGCTGGGCACGAAGATGGCTTTTGTAGAGAGCATCTTCTTTAACTAACAAAGGATGGATCGTCTATATGGACACTCATTTATCCTATGGGATACAATGTGACATTGATCAGATGCGCACTTTATCACATCAGCTAGAGATTGAGACTGACAGATTTAGGAGAGTACCAGCAAAAACCAGGATATGCCAGTTGTGTCATATAGAGCCAGAGACAGAGTTACATCACATTTGTCATTGTCCGGTATACTAAGAGATACGAGGCCGCTTTCATTGTCTATTCAGAGAGGGTTTTGGACCGTTGGCTAGAGTCATGAGATATTAGGATCAGAGATGCCTCAGGCAGACACAGGGACAGTCTCTTGAGGAGACCAGACACTGGGAGACATTCACAGAGGGAGATCACTGACTTCTTTAGAGCGAGGACTCAACAGCCAGATGAGCATGCTCCACAACAAACTTCAGAGCCCAGTTATACCAAAGGTATATTAGTGGACAGGGCCACTGAGCTCGGGAGAGCTAGACGACCACATCTACGAGGGCGACCACCACATTGAGAGAGGCTCCATTAGAGGATCATGACTATTCTAGCATGATATGGGAGACACCCAGTACGACTATTTACTGAGGCGGACATTGAAGAAGCTCTTCAGTGATCGATGCAATACTTTCTAGGACAACGCCCAATGCCGGGCATCTTTGGGCATTGATGATGATGATGATGATTCCAATCCGATGATTTTAGTCTTTTAGTTTTTCTAGTTTAGTCTTTCACTCTACTTCCTTTATATTTGTACCCAGACATTGGACTAGATCCACAAGGATTGTATTAGTTTGGTCTCATAGGTCATTTTGGCCTTTTGAAGACGTTTAATATAACATTTCATTTCATTTCTCTCTCTCTCTCTCTCTCTCTCTCTCTCTCTCTCTCTCTCTCTCTCAAAGCGTCACTAGAAGGTGGGAACTAAAGTCCATGGCTTTCAATGTGTGTGTGGTCCAAACGCTATTGTATGGGGTAGAGGTATGGGGACCAAGTATTCCAACCAGCACATGGAATGACATTGAGAAAATTCAGAAAAAGTTCTTATGTAGACATATGGGGATAAAAACCACAACACCATACTCAGTGATGCTATTGGAGACTACAAAAAGACCATTGGAAATGCTGCTTTGCAAAGAATGCATAGATATCTCTTGAAGGTGAAGTTGATGCCTAATAACCGTTTGCCTCTGTAACTAAGTTAGACTTTGTAAATAATTAATTTATTTACGAGAAAAGAATTATCTAATTAGTTGTGTGCACACCAGAATAGACCTAGCAGTTCTAAGGCCTCAGGTGAGCCTAAATGCGGGCTAGAACACCTCAGAGGGACCTTAGCAGAAATTACCCTGAAGCCCTAGTGATTGGGAAATCGGGTCTTTAGAAAGGGGTAAGCAGTAGCCTCAGATTTTAGGCTCAGGAAAAATACGCGCGTCAGTACAAGCACATGAATGAGATGGGGTCCTTAGAACAGTGACCCTAAGGCTAATAAAGCTAATAAAGCCTTAGGGTAAATTTCGTGAAATTAAATTTAACGGTCCGTGTCCGGGCGGGCGGCCGGACAAGTGTGAACAGGTAAAGGCGGTGCAGTGCCCGTGCGGCATTGTGCCGGCAGACCTTTGGTGTTCTCATAAAAGAATCATTGGTAGCAGTTGTTAGTTAGTTGCACATTTTTTTTAATTAATGAGCTAGAAGTTTTTAAAGTCAAAAGTTGAATGGTTTTTAAGTTTTTAAAGTAAGTGTGCCAAGTGGCATACTTACCAATGCAAACTAACTCTCTCTCACTCTCACTCTCACCCTCTCTCTCTTCCTAGCGCCCCCTCTCCCTGATGGCTATTTAGGAGCCCCCCTCCCCCATTTTAAGGGCTAGCAGTGCACCTACCCCCCCTAATGTGAGCGTGCTCTACGCGGTGGAGCCATCCATTGAAGCTTGAGAGCAGCCCCTTGCGACATATGTGGTAGCCTTGTGCTCCCATTGTCAAGAACAAGGGATCTCACAGTCATAGACACCTTCTGGTGAAGTTTCATCGCGAGAAGCTGCCGTAGACGCTCTCTTAGCAGAGTGCGGCTGCTGTAATTCTCTGTTTTCAGCCCGTAATCACCTAGATTAGGGCTGTTTTCAGCAGATCAGCCATAGAAATTCTCTTCTCTCTCCTTATCCTAAGTCTACATCAAGTTTGGCGCGATTCCATCGCGAAGAAGACCTCTGTTTTGGCGTAGGGGTGTGCACAGGTAAGAATTTCAGGTTATGTGCAGAAAATTACAGCAAGCATGTGCGTGTGCATTTTGCTTGTTTCTCTTTTGTGTTCGATGCATGAATGAATGAGCATGAAGGCAACACATAACGGAAGATGGACTCTCCTCTGTGAGAGCTTCCGATGAGCTGTTTCGGAAGATAGATTCTCTTTTCGAGAGCTTCCAACCAGTCTCGCAGAAGAGGGGAAATCCCCTAAGCAGTAAGAAAGTGGAAACACTTTCTCAGTCAGTAGTCAAAACAGAACAGAAGAAAGAATAGAGGACGGGCGTATGCCCCGTTCCTGTGCTTGTAAAGATTCTCCCTTAGTAATAAAGATATTCTCTTTATGGGGGGGGACCAGCCCATCTTTTGGTCCCCAATGAAGTGTCAAGTTTTCTCGCTCCCTCTAATTCTCTTGAGTATTTGAAGTGCAATTAAACGTCAGTTTACGCTTCCGTATTTTTGTGACAGTGGTATCAGAGCAAGGTCCTCTCTCTCTTCCTGAAGGGATTGACGACTCTTGGCAGACTGCAGAAATGGGAGGACGCGAGATAGAGTTCTCTCTCCTTCAACAGCAGGTGGAAGAGTTGTAGAAAGCTCTCTCCCATCCAGAAGTCCAAAAGATTCTCCATACTCTTGAAAAAGGGAAGGAGAAAATGCCGATGGGGTCGGGAGAAATCCCGCAGAACCCAAAGGCGCCACAACCAAGAAAAGATCCTTTGATTGGAACTTCCCACATGCACGAGAGGCAGAAGAAATCTCCAGAACGTCATGTGCGGTTTAATCCAAAAAGTTCAAGAGCAGGATCCCCCTGATTCCCCTCAGTTCTCTTTCATGAAGGATCTAGAAGACATAGTTTCTCCGGAAGACATGTTTCTCGACGATCCGTCGCAGCAAGAAGTACATTCAAGGGAAAGGACTCCTGTCCCCAAGGAGTCTAAGCATCGAAAGAAGGAGCACCATAAGAAGAAAGCACCATAGGCAGAAAACATTCAAGTCGGGAGATAAAGATGTGAAATTCGACACCTACAATGGACGGCGTGATAATGACAAAGCTTTGGCTTTCATCCGCCAATTTGAAGTTGCATTTGCTGAAGGCAATTTTAAAGAAAGATCCAAGCTTCGCCATGTTAGTTTGTACCTGAAAGGCACCGCCGGCAATTGGTGGTTAACCCTTATCCTGGAAGATCGCAAACCCCAAGATTGGACCGCTTTCAAGAAGGAGTTCTACGCACAGTTCCTTCCTCCAGACTATGAGGAAGAGGTAAAGAAAGAATGGGATCGACTTTCACAGTCAGAGAACGAAACTGTTCCACGCTATGTGGATAGGTTTTGGGACGTTCTCTTGAAAGTCACTCCGTTCAAGAAGATTGACGATTCGGAGAAGATGCGCAAGTTTGAAGCAGGTTTGCATGAAGCCTTGCAAAAGGCTATGAAGCTTTACCCTCGAGGTAACTTGTAGATACTTATGGAATCAGCCCGCATAGCTGATGGAATACATGACAAGGGTACTCCCAGGAAGATGGAGCAAAGCACTTACCATGCTAAGCAGAAGGCTCTCCATGAGCAGCCTACCTCTTCTACTTCTTCTCAAAAGAAGAAAAGAACCGCCTCCGAAGCAGAAGCAAAGCCAAATCAGCCCAAGAAAGGGAGATATCTCTCTCCTGCTGAGTTGCGAACATACATTAGTGAAGGAAGATGCTTCAAGTGCGGACAAGTTGGTCATATGAAGGGTGATTGCCCTACCAAACCTCCACAACCACCCTCTTCCAATGCAGTCCCAGATGTACAGGGAAATACAACCAAGGATGGAAAAGAAAGAGCTCTTCTCAAAGCATGGGGTAGTATCAACAACCAGCGGGCTCTTATTTTGTTTGACCCTGGTAGCACAGACAACTTCATCTCTACCAAGCTAGCTGACGACCTGAACTTGCAGCCCAATCGTTTTGGAGTCTCTATTCAAGCGCAATCTGCTTTCAAAGGGCAGAACTCAAACTCTACTCCAATCATAGAGAAGTTGAATCTAAAGGTCGACGACTACAAGGATCAAGAGTCTTTCTTACTAGCTTCACTTGAAGGATGCGATGTTATCTTGGGAATGCCTTGGCACGACAAGATGCATCCCATTCTTGACTATGTTCAGAAAACCTTATCTTTTGCTCATAAAGGAAAGGAGTATCTTGTACTTGCAGATGCAGGTGATTGGCGTATTCCTATCGCCAACCACATTGCCATCAAGAAAGAAATGAAAAAGTGTGTTTCAGCGTACTTGATTTTTGCAAGAGAGAGAGATGTGTCTATTTCACAACTTTCTTCCTCTTTAGAGCAAAAAAGATAAGTTAATAGAAAGATATAAAGATTGTTTTGCAGATGAACTTCCAAATGAACTCCCACCTTCGCGACCTGAGGATCATACCATTGATTTGATCCCAGGAAGTTCTCCTCCAAATCTTATCGAGTTAGTCTAATGCAGCAAGAGGAAATTCTCAAGCAGGTTAACGAACTTTTGGAGAAGGGCTTAATAAGGCCTAGTACTTCTCCATATTGTTCACCTGTCTTACTAGTACAGAAAAAGGATGGCACATTCCGCATGTGCATAGACTATAGATCTCTAAACAAGATCACAATCAAGAATCGATTTCCAATCCCTCGGATTGACGACATTCTTGACAAGTTACAAGGAGCAAGTGTCTTTAGTCGTATAGACTTGAAGAGCGGTTATCATCAAATCCGCATAGCTCCTCAAGATGTGCATAAGACTTCATTTAGAACAACCTTCGGGTTGTATAAATTCTTAGTGATGCCTTTTGGACTCACTAATGCACCAGCTGCATTCGACAGAATGATGGATAGAATCTTCCACTCATACAGAAGCTTTACAGGCGTTTTCTTTGATGACGTCTTAATCTTCTCAGAGACGGAAGACAAACACTATAAGCATCTCGCCTTAGTGTTTGAAGAATTACGCAAACACAAATTATTTGTGAACGCTAAGAAGAGTGAGTTCTTTCTAAAAGAAATCCACTATTTGGGCCATATAGTATCTCACAACCAGGTGAGAATGGACCCTGATAAGATTCAAGCAGTTGTAGAATGGCCTACGCCAACTATGGTACATGATGTACGAAGTTTCCTTGGCCTCTGTTCTTATTATCGGCGTTTCATTCGAGCTTTTGCCGCGATAGCAGGTCCCCTCCATGACCTGACAAAGAAGCGGATTCCATTCCATTGGGGGTCTGGACAAAAACAAGCTTTCGAAAAGCTTAAGTATCTACTCAGTCACGAACCTGTTCTCACCCTCCCTGATCTTCGCAAACCTTTCGAGGTATACTGCGATGCATCTGGAGATTGTGTAGGAGCAGTTTTGAACCAAGAGGGTCACGCGATAGCCTATGAAAGTCGGTGCCTTAAAGATGCAGAGTTGCATGCCTCCATATACGAAAAAGAGCTAATGGCAGTAATTCATGCTCTTTCCATTTGGAAACACTATCTATTAGGAGCTGCTTTTATTATCAAGACAGATCATCAAAGTCTTCGCTACTTTCTCACACAGAGAAAGTTATCAGAAAAGCAGATGAGATGGGCCAACTTTCTTTCAATGTTTCATTTTCAGATTTTACACACTTCTGGAACGAAGAATGCAGTTGCAGATGCTCTCTCCAGGCGTCCAAAGATCAATGCACTAACAACAATTTATCATGAGGAACTAGAATCTCTCAGCGAGATGTATCCTCAAGATCCAAACTTCGCCACAATTTGGGCAGATCTTCAAGCTGGTCATTCAAAGCCACCTTATTGTATCAGGGATAATACACTCTATCGTCAACAAGCAATATGCATAGCTCAGCCCTTACGACAAAAGGTGATGGATGAAGCACATAATTCTCCTTATGCCGGGCATCGGGGAATTGCTTCCACCACTAGTGCCCTCGAAAGGTATTTCTTTTGGCCAACACTCCGTGCGGACATTGAAAAACATGTACGTGAGTGTTTAGTATGCCAAAAGGTGAAATATGACAGACATAAAGTTTATGGCAAGCTTCAGCCGCTCCCTGTGCCTAACACGCCATGGGAAAGTATTGCCATGGATTTTATTACGGGTCTTCCTAGATCCAAGAATGGAAATGATGCAATCTGGACTATAGTAGACAGGTTCAGTAAGCAAGCACATTTTCTTCCAGTAAAAAGGACGATCAAAGCTGATCACATGGCTAGAATATTTCTAGCTCAGATTTTTAAACACCATGGATTGCCAAAGACTATTGTCAGCGATAGAGATCCCCGCATGACTAGTCTATTTTGGCAGGCATTGTTTGAAAACTTGGGAACTAAGCTTGATTTTTCATTAGCTTATCATCCTCAAACAGATGGTCAAAGCGAAATCGCTAATGCCACTGTTTTAGATCTCCTCAAGTGCTATGTTTCGGAACGACAATCCGAATGGGAACAGTACTTACCAATAGTTGAGTTTGCGTATAATAATACCATACATTCCTCAATTGGTAAAGCCCCTTTCGAAATTATTTATGGGAAGCCACTCTTACTTCCTATTATGGTGACCAAAGAAAACATCTTCGCCGCAGATGAATTTGTGCGCAATTTTGATATTGCCCATCAACAAGTAAAGCAAGCGATTCTTCGTACTCAAGAGCAACAGAAGAGAAAAGCAGACAAGCACAGAAGGAATCTCAATCTTGAAAAAGGACAATATGTCTTGCTTCGGTTTGAGAAAGCTAGATTGAAAAAGCGGGTCGGCAAAGGAAAAGTTGTCAAACTTTCCCATAGATTTTACGGCCCTTTCAAAATTACAGATAAAGTCAATGATGTGACTTTCAGATTGGATTTGCCTTCTAACTGGCGCATCCACAATGCTTTTCATGTCAGTCTCCTCCGACCATATGTTGGACCTCCTCCAGTGGCGCCCGTACAAGAAGATCCTCCAGAAGTCGAAGAGACTGAGGAAATCCTTCAACCTGAACAGATAATACACCACTCGGAGAGACAACTCAAGTCGGGGAGTCTACATTGAAAGTATTTAGTCAAGTTCAAGAATTACACTCCTTCAGATGCAAAGTGGATGACTGAGTCCGATCTCAAGGACTACCCTGACATCTTGCACAGTTATGTTGACGCTCTACAGTTGAGGTCAACTGTTTAGAACCAAGAGGGATGTAACTAAGTCAGACTTTGTAAATAATTAATTTATTTACGAGAAAAGAATTATCTAATTAGTTGTGTGCACACCAGAATAGACCTAGCAGTTCTAAGGCCTCAGGTGAGCCTAAATGCGGGCTAGAACACTTCAGAGGGACCTTAGCAGAAATTACCCTGAAGCCCTAGTGATTGGGAAATCGGGTCTTTAGAAAGGGGTAAGCAGTAGCCTCAGATTTTAGGCTTAGGAAAAATACGCGCGTCAGTACAAGCACATGAATGAGATGGGGTCCTTAGAACAGTGATCCTAAGGCTAATAAAGCTAATAAAGCCTTAGGATAAATTTCGTGAAATTAAATTTAACGGTCCGTGCCCGGGCGGGCGGCCGGACAAGTGTGAACAGGTAAAGGCGGTGCAGTGCCCGTGCGGCATTGTGCCGGCAGACCTTTGGTGTTCTCATAAAAGAATCATTGGTAGCAGTTGTTAGTTAGTTGCACATTTTTTTTAATTAATGAGCTAGAAGTTTTTAAAGTCAAAAATTGAATGGTTTTTAAGTTTTTAAAGTAAGTGTGCCAAGTGGCACACTTACCAATGCAAACTAACTCTCTCTCACTCTCACTCTCACCCTCTCTCTCTGCCTAGCGCCCCCTCTCCCTGATGGCTATTTAGGAGCCCCCCTCCCCTATTTTCAGGGCTAGCAGTGCACCTATCCCCCCTAATGTGAGCGTGCTCTACGCGGTGGAGCCCTCCATTGAAGCTTGAGAGCAGCCCCTTGCGACATATGTGGTAGCCTTGTGCTCCCATTGTCAAGAACAAGGGATCTCACAGTCATAGACACCTTCTGGTAAAGTTTCATCGCGAGAAGCTGCCGTAGACGCTCTCTTAGCAGAGTGCGGCTGCTGTAATTCTGTGTTTTCAGCCCCTAATCACCTAGATTAGGGCTGTTTTCAGCAGATCAGCCATAGAAATTCTCTTCTCTCTCCTTATCCTAAGTCTACATCAAGTTTGGCGCGATTCCATCGCGAAGAAGACCTCTGTTTTGGCGTAGGGGTGTGCACAGGTAAGAATTTCAGGTTATGTGCAGAAAATTACAGCAAGCATGTGCGTGTGCATTTTGCTTGTTTCTCTTTTGTGTTCGATGCATGAATGAATGAGCATGAAGGCAACACATAACGGAAGATGGACTCTCCTCTGTGAGAGCTTCCGATGAGCTGTTTCGGAAGATAGACTCTCTTTTCGAGAGCTTCCAACCAGTCTCGCAGAAGAGGGGAAATCCCCTAAGCAGTAAGAAAGTGGAAACACTTTCTCAGTCAGTAGTCAGAACAGAACAGAAGAAAGAATAGAGGACGGGCGTATGCCCCGTTCCTGTGCTTGTAAAGATTCTCCCTTAGTAATAAAGATATTCTCTTTATGGGGGGGGACCAGCCCATCTTTTGGTCCCCAATGAAGTGTCAAGTTTTCTCGCTCCCTCTAATTCTCTTGAGTATTTGAAGTGCAATTAAACGTCAGTTTACGCTTCCGTATTTTTGTGACAGCCTCACATAGCATGGGAGGTAGGATGTAAGCCGCAAAAGAACCACAAAAGCAAGTTTCTCACCTCTAGCCTTGTTCAGGACATCAGGAAATGGTTCTCTAACTGGAATGTGGGAGCATATGTGGACATGCATGTAGAGGAAGGTACCGAGCATGAGCATGAGCTGAATTTTGAACTACAATTACTTGAGGCCCTTCATAGCAAATGGAAGAATACAATGCAGAGGTCCAAGTTTGAATACTATTGCAAGCACATAAACAAACGACACTGAGAAGAATACAAAACCGGGGAAACCCAAATACATATCAGGACACCCATGCCCTACCGTGCGGGATGGGCCATCACCTTGATGCGGACAAGATCACACATGCTCAAAAGTGAAACGGGAGGATGGCTGAATATTGATGCAAACATGAGGAGATGCACTCAATGCAACTTGAATTCATTGGAAAATGAGGCACATGTAACCCTTGAATGTCCAGCATATGCGCACATTCGGGTCGATTTTCCTCAACTTATTCAAGGATGTACTACATTTGAGGAGCTTCTCTCAAGAACACATCCCTCTCTAGTAGCACTAGGCATCTATCTTGCCAAAGTGCTAGAACATCACACCACACTCACAAACAAGATCACCACACAATCATGACACGCCCCCTCCTTCACATGGGAAGGGGGGAGTCTCATATATGAGATTTTGGGTTCCATGGGTCGTTCTGGCCCCCAAAGGACGTAAATACATCATCATCATCATCATCATCATCATCTCTCTCTTCCCATGGTCCTGCTATTGCTGGGGGAGTCTTGTTAACTATTCTTGCTGCCCACCGGAGCCTATATAAGCAGCCAGCACTCCCTCTCTCAATCTAGTTTTGCAAGCGCTAGCAACAGAGGACCTTGCCGCGGAGAATCTGCAAGTGATTGGGTGAAGCCATCGAGTGAAGGTCGCTTTTCCATACTTGGAGCGGCAGGTAAAGCTTATGAATATGCTCTTTGAGTTGTTTCTTTTGTGTTTGTGCGTTATGCAGGTACTCCATCACGGAGAAGCAGCAAGGAGGCCTCGGCCTACGCTCGGGGATTTTGGAAATGGAATCCGGAATAGTCTACGGAGTTTCACACTCTAGATGCAAACGGAATTGAGAGCTTGCCTCTTAGAATTTCATGCATAGGAAGGAATCGACCATCGAGTCTCAAGATTTAGAACAAAGGAGTTTCTTCGGTTCTTATGCTTGTAAAAAGGTTCTTTTTAATAAAACGTCTCTTTAAGAGGGGGGACCAGCCCATCTTGTGGTCCCCAATATTGCGTCGATTTTCTCCCTCGTCTCTTTTGATTGAAAGTTTATTTATTTTCAGCTTATTGATCATACATGTGCGCTTCCCGTTTGTGACATTAGGCAAGTTACTTTGGACCAGATGTCACATGGTGTGCCAGACGAGAGTGGTTACATTCGCGGGGAGTAATAGTGTGCTCAAGCTGATTCGTCGTGGATGGTGGAGATACTTGAGGGGAGTGTTGCTACCAAAATGTGCGAGCCAGTGTCGACACCCGCAGACGTCGGTTATCGTTACACAAAAGAGTTTCTGATGGAGAACAGATGGAGGCGTGCCTTGCCCTATTGTCTTCTTGGATGCGGGATGGAGGAGCTATTTCTTCAGATGTCACTTAGCAGCTCCACCACCAAAAGCCTCAAGGTAAAGCTCATAAATTTGAGGAGTATCTGCCAAGTCCTCCTCCTCTATCCACTTGGCATCAAGAGCAGTGTGATTATTGAACTTTATCAAGTATGTTTGGACCAGCTTACCCTTCATTTTCCTTTCCTTTTGTGCTAGGACTTGCTCAAGTATAAGATTCTCCTCGGTTTTTCTACCTCTACTTGCTCCTTGTCCTCTGGCATTTGGCCCTTGAAAGATCGTATTAGACTTACATGAAAAGCATTGTGAATCTCCCAAGTATCTTGCAACTTCAGTTTGAAGAATACATCATTGATCTTTTTTGAAATTTGGAAGGGCCCACAATATTGCATACTAAGCTTTCCTTACCCTTCTTCTTTCTAAGGCATGCCTTCTCAAATCTAAGAAGCACCCAATCATCTTCCTTTAACCGCAACTCGTGTTGATGCTTGTCTTTTGCTTTCTTATGCCGTTCTTCAGACTTTTGCTTAGCCACCTTAACCTTGGCAAAAGATCTCCGGGTCTTGTGTAAAGTGATCTGCTTGGAAAATCTTGTCTTTTGTGCACAAGATAGTCGGAACGTTCTTGCCACCCTCCACAATCTCAAATGGGGCCCTCCGCCAATGTGTGAACAATGTTGTTGTAAGCGAACTCCACCAAATGGAAAATATTTCTCCCACTTAGACTTATTTTCAAAGATATAGCACTTCAATAAGTCTAGTTCCACTGAGTTGGCTATCTTTGATTGCCCATTGGTATGCGGATGAACGACAGAATTTGAGTAAAGTACCTCTTCAAAACCACAGATTGGTGAACACTAGAAAGAAGAGTTTGAGTTGGCGGAAGCATTACTTGCTCGATGCAAATCTTACATAACGGTTTAACAGAGTTTGAGGTATTTCTTATCCTAGACCAAGTTGCTAGAAACACAAATGAGATGCCTTTCTCAATTCCATTTCTAGGTAGTGTACTTGAGGGGAAAGAAGAACGTGGTTGCAGATGCCTTGTCTCGCAAGCGGCAGATATCCGTTGTCACAACAATGCATCATCAGGATTTTCATACGGTACGAGAGCAATATGATACAAACCCGGATTTTGGTGAGATCTTCGATAGAATACAGAGTGGGGAGACAGTTCAAAATATCGCAAGGAATGGTATTTGATACAAAAGACCATGTTGTGTGTGACACGTGGTTTGAGGCAAAACGTGTTGACGAAGTGTCCTTTTGTTGAATATAGGGGAATAGAGGCAACACTCAAGGGTGTTGAGCATTACTTCTACTGCCTCACCTCAAGAAGGATGAGGATGAGTTTGTGCACACTTGCTTAGTGTGTCAAAAATTGAAGTATGACAGGCACAAAGCAAAAGGACTCCTACAACCTTTACCTATTCTAGACCACCAACCATGGGACAATATAGCTATGGATTTCATCTTCGATCTTCCTAGGACTCGGGGCATGATGGTATGTGGACTAGTCTGGATAGACTTAGTAAGCAGGCTCACTTCGTACCATCAAAGAAGACATTGAAGACTGATCATATGGCAAAGCTAATTGTTTCGCACATTTTTTGGCTACTTGGGATGCCTAACTCTATTGTTTTGGATAGAGACCGCAAATTTACAAGCTTTTCCCGCAACGCTTTGACCAGTAGTGCCATCAATGATATCATCAACGCAGGTACCCACATATTGCTTGTGCTGCAGGTACCCACATATTGCTTGTGCTTTTGAAAGATCCACAATGATATCATCAAAGGAGGTATCCATGTACTGTCTGTTCTCTTGAAAGATCCTATCCACCATCTTGTTGAATGTTTCAGGAGCATTTGTCAGACCAAAAGGCGACCAACAACTTGTACTATCCAAAGGATGTTGTGAATGCAGTCTTGTATACATCTCCATGAGTGATTACTGTGTGATGATAGCCACTTTTAAGAATGATCGGGTTGAAATAAGTAGAACTATGTAATCGATCAAGTATATCATCGATCTTGAGTATTGGACACCTGTTCTCGATGGTAAACTTATTAAGAGCTCGGTAGTCTATACACATCGTCCAAGATCTATCATTCTTTTGCACAAGTAGCATTGGTGAATAAAAAGGGAAGGACTATGTTGGATCAAGCCTTTCTCCAAAAGGTCATTGACTTGGCTCATGGTCTCTCCATATTGAGCTCTACTCACTCTGTAAGGTGGTCAATTTGGAGGGGTATTTAGTGGAACCATTTCAATGGTGTGATCTTGAGGTAACTCTCCAGGTAAACCCTCTGAGAAACAATCATGAGCTTGAAGGAAAATCTGATGCTCTGACTCTAACCCTGAAAAACTTAAATCCTCAGATTCACTCATAGGTTCTACAAAAGATTGAATAAGTAAAAAGACTTGATCTCATTAATTTGGAAATTGCCGAAGCCGAAACAATGGGGACCAATTCGCCCTTCAATTTGATATTAATGACCACTTATTTGCCCTTGTAGTTTTCGATTGAAGTTTCCTAGCCTTAGATTGAACAATAGGGATTGACTCGCCCTTCAATTTGGAAATGGCCGAAGCCGATACAATAGGACTGACTTGCCCTTCAATTTGACATCAATGACCACTTCTTTGCCTTTACTAGTTTTCAATGGAAGTTTCCTAGCCTTAGATTGAACCACTATATTATTCTTTTGATGCCAAGGCATCCCCAAAAGTACATCACACCTCTCAAGTGGCATGATGGAATGATGTGGAAGTCTTCATGCCCTATGTAACCCTGACAATGCAAGTGGAACTTGCCCAAGAGAGGCGTTACGATGACTTTATGCCCTTGTGCCGCAAGCTCTGCAACCATTTGTGATCCCATATCCGGAGGCTTGGCTCCAAGATGGTTGCAATCTTTATAGAGATAAATTTGTCTATGGCTCCCATGTCGGCCTCTTGATCTTGTAGTTTGCCTTGCGCTCTGCAGAGCTCGGGTACTCTCATCTTCGTGATCCATGGGCATCCCCATGAAATCTGACATAAAACGTGCTTTAGTCTTTCCCTTCTTAGCCAAACGCTATTTGGCGGATTTCAAAGTTTTCATTTATCCTCAGAGTTTTCCTCCTCCTAAGGACACTTGGCCAAAATGTGTCCCACTTCTCCATGCCCGTAACACTTCCCTTGCTTGAAGTATTATGCCTTGTGCTCAACAAAGTTCTGAGGGACAGTAGATTTCTTTTGTTGCACAAGTTTCTTGCTTTTCTTCTTTCCTTGGGAAGTCCCTTTGTATGAAAATTTGGATACCAGAGTACCCGTCTAAAGTGTCAAGGAGCCTGACAAAAGTGAGTAGCTGTCGTGAGCATGGTTGATAAGTTGTTGCACACTGCTAGCAAAGAGACCTTTCCGAAAGAAGCTACGGGATGAAAAGTGTCTCAAAATCTTTGAGTGTAAGTGGAAAGTGTATCATCCTTGATCATTCTAAGATAGTTCCAATGTCCATGCCATCAGAATTTTGGCTTCATTCTTTGGTGCAACCATAGAGACGAGAAGAGTCTCTCAAACCCCACCCGATTGTGAGGTGCTATGTCGTGCAACAAGAGAGTTGACTAACGAGTGTGTGCATTCCCCTAAAGATGAGAAGCAGCTTTCCCCACTTTGGAAGCTTTTGTAAAGTTGCCTCCTAAGAAAGGGGTATCAAACTGATAGATGGAAGACAACGCCTTGTTCGTATCTGTGAACCTAGAAAGAGTATCAAAATTGACACTTTGACAACCATCTATGAATTCTTTCTTGGCCTTTCTCGGCTCATACATAGTTTTTTGAAGAACGTGGCTTCATTTGCGTCCAAAAGTAGACCCAAAGGTAGGAGGTCTGTCATCCTCCTCGTCTTCCTCATCTCAATACTTTTTGTGCCTGCAGGATTCAGATCTTTGATGCTTTCTTTTCTGCAATTGTTTCTGTTTATCTTCATCTGTAGAGTCCATATCCTCGTCCTCAAAGTGAACAACACGTGCTTCACCTCTTTTAGAAAGACGTCCTCAAAGAGAACAACACGGTGTTTCTAAAAGCTTCACCTCTAAACCCTTTTTTCGCAAGGTCAGAAAAAGTAGGCTTCGTGCCCAAGTAGCTGGGAAAAGACCTGGACTTATGTCCCTTTCAAGTAGGAGAACACCCCAAGCTCTTCATATGTCTGCTCACTTGTTGCTCTATCTCCCTCTGGATGTCCTCCATTGTTACACGAGAATTTTAATTCGCTTGCTTAAGGAAGATGTCATTTTTGGCATTTGCCTTCACTACATCCCCGATTTGAGTTTAGGGTTGGCTACACTTTGCGACTTCTCGTATACTTTTGTCATTGGCCGATTTCGTATATGTTTGGCATATACAGGATCCTTGGTGAAGCCGAGAAGTCGATCCATGAATACTCGCACCTCCACTTGGTGCTTAAAATCTGCATTAGCCAGGTGTAGTTCCGAAGTCGGGTCCACCATTGGATGACCTTCTCTGATTGTGTCAATTGGTTGAATGTCATATTCAACTTCCTCGACCTGCTTTTCTGCAACTTAATCATCTTCATCATGATTGACTTCCTCTTCTTCGGCTTCTCTGTCAAATGCCTTTGGTTTTATCTTCTAATTTATACTTAAAAGCTCTCAAATCAACTTGTTTTCATAAGTGGACCGAAAAAGCAGCCCGTACGGCGGGTGCCATGTTATCAGTTTGTCTCTCTCAGGTGTAGTCACATCATCACTTTGTGACAATTGTCTTGCTCTCTATGATTTTGTTTTGAGGATTAAGGACTACACCTCTGCAATCGGCCTTTTTTTGTATCTTTTGTATATTTACGTTGAGCTTTAGCTCTGGGAGCCACCAATCAAAATCGCAAGATCTGATACAAAATGAAAGGCCTAGGGGGCACTTATATATGACTTTCATGTGCAAAATCTAGATAGATCTAGATTGGGTGCTAGATGTAACCTTGAGTGCCTGGACACAAAAATAAATGATGACCACGTATTAGGGTGGCTGGACATTTAAAAAAGTATATTTGGACATAAGGTGCTCACAAACTGCTAAAATGGCCAAATAAGCCAAAAACCTCGATAAAGCTAAAAATAGGTAACATGCATACATAGAGTTTAAAGAGCCATATAACCATGATATGCAACCTATGCATCACCTCTGGTGATGACATCAGACACAATCTCCAACAAGGGTTGCCATGAAATGTAGCTTTGACTTGTTCTTTTCTTGGGGGCTGCAAGTGTTGAATATGCCAATGATAGTTCTCATACAAATAATTCTTTGAGTATTATGCAGTTTTTTCCCGGAAAAGTGACTCTCAATATGAATGTAATGCTATACTTAAGCTACAATCTATGTCTGCACATTTTTGTACCCATTGACAAAGAATCATGAGTTTTAGTTTTAGAGCCAGTAAAGAGCCAGCAAGGCTAGGCAAGTGTCGACTAAGAAATGGCTTCTCATGCCTTTGTGCTTGAAAATGCTGATCATGATTCATATCGAAGTTACAGGTTCTGGTATACCTCATTGGGACCCTGTTAGGTTCAGGGTCAAAGGAGGCTTAGTTCTTGAGCCTTGTGACTGATGCTTTGGACCTAGAGCTCAGTGATCATATCCAAACCTGCTGTGTTACGGAATGCATTGACCTTGGAATGAAGCAAATCAGGCTAAATTTGATAGCTTCAGAGTTTAAGCGAATGTTCTTATCTAATAACAATAAACTGGTGAACTTCTGTTAAGTTGCTGAAAGATACCAGATTTTGAAGCTAGGAGTTCTTAAATACTATCTCCCATGAACACAAAGAAGATTCTGTAATGCAGTGTGCATGCGAACTTTTCTCTTTTAGTGCTCTTAATAGGACAATGGTAATGATTTTGATTCTAATGCAGCCTTGTTTTACTTGAGTATTTAAGTCTGTAAATATATTGATCTCTACCTGGCATTGTGAATGCGGTAGCATCGTAGCTTATAGGTGATGTTGTGGTAGCCTGTCAGCTGGTATGGGAGCATGTGCAGTAGAAAAGGGGGGTCTGAAGATGACACCCTTTCTTTGTTGTGTTGGCTTTTTTGTTTGGTTCAACATATACTTTGTGCACATGCTCAAGTATGAACCCCGCTTGATCTATGAACCCTACTTAGTACAAAAGCGAGTTAAATTTTCAATTGGATGTTGAAGGTATTCTCTTTCTCAATAGAATTGATTGGTTTCTTGCATTGAAGGTACATTGAGGGGCTTCCATCTCTTCACCTAGCCTACTTTCAAGAATTTGAGGAAAGTTTAAAAATTCACCTTATTGTGGCTGCTTGGAGCAAGCATTCTGGCTTCCAATGCCCCTTTTTCTTTTACGTCTCTCCTTTGTCCGAGAGAGATAGACAGAATGAGGGGGCGGCTGACCCCAGTAACCCCTTACAACCTCAATGCGGGGACCATCATTGTTGGGCCTCTTCATGATCTGAATACAGTGGATTCCCGAAGTGGTGACATTGATGGTATCGGTGTTGATGCTGACCAAGATGGTCATCCAACTGATAGCTTGGAGCAAGAGGATGACACAGATTCTGCGGTAAGGGCCTTTTGTCCACTTCAAGCTCCTGACTTTTTAGAACATACGGAGTTTATTTGTTTTCTCTTTTTGTCATTCTTGACATCTCAATATTATTTTAAAATTCCTTGTTTGCATTTCCTTTTGCTACTTGTCTTCTGGAAACATGGAGTAGTTTATCAATAGCACGTTTCTATAGATCCTTTTAAGATTCGGAAGCTGTGGAAGCTGAATTTTCTGATGAACAATTTTTACGAGAAAAAATTTACATCACATTTTTTTGTGAACTAAATCTTATACAAATATATAGCAATATGTTTTTTTTTCCAGGTGTCCTTTTTTTCCCTAAGCTTATTTCACCTGTTTTTGGAAAACACCGCGTGCTATTTTGTGAGGGCTTTCCTAGGGTCCACTACTTTTTCAAGGCAAGCTCAAAAGTCTAAGAAGACAGTCTCTTCAAAAATATTTGTTGATGCATAAAATATTTACAAAAGGATTTTTGGTTTTACTTTTCAAGATGTAGCAAAAAGGACACTAAAGTGTCTTATTCTGGTACCAAATTAGTGTTTAGTTTTGTAAAAGCTTGGATTTGCTAGTTGTGGTAGTGTTTGTATGCTTTGTGTGTTGATATTTTTAGGTTAGACACATGCTTGTGTGCATGCTTTGAGGAATTAATACTAATTCTGATCTTCCTTTCTTCTCTTGCATAATCAACGTTTTCTGTGCTCCCAGGATTGTGTTAGCCAACCTTACAGTCACTCTTCACATCACGTTGTAGAAGATGGGCTGGCACTTGATGGTGAAGAGCCTCCAAGGTCGCCATATGGCACGCTGACGGATGCTGGTGAGGCTTCCCTACTCAGTTGCTGTGTTTTTAGAGGCTGCACAGGGTTTGAACGAGGCTTTGAGGTTTGCCTAAAATGACGATATTCCTGGCAGATGTTCTTCCCATAGAAGCTGCTCGATCGCGCTTTTTGGATCTGTTGCTTATACACTTCATAACCGCCCACGTGATTTCATCCACGGAGACACCAGATCCTGCTTACAATAGTCCAAATGGTAACGAAAAGCAGAAGAAAAGGAAAATTCGAGATGTACAGTTTGAAGGAGACCCTAAGTATGTGTTACCTTTAGCATATATTGCTAATCTTTATGAGACCCTCATCAGTGAGATAAATATTCGCCTTGCAACTCTGGATAATGTGCATGAAAAAACCATGGGTGTGGCATTAGAAGCTGCGGGTGGGCTTTACAGAAAGCTAGTAAAGCAATATCCGAAGTCTGGTAAGAGCTCTTTCAGATAACTGTGTTTTGTAGCTGGTTGAAAACAAAGTTTATCTGATTAGAATGTATATTATTTCTGCATTCATAGGGTCGACACATACATATAAAAGAAGAGAAATGGCATCTGCTGTGGAGGCAAGAAATCGCTTCCCGCACTTGATTTCAGGTGACGAGAAGCGGGTGCGATTTGTGGTTGTTCATGGATTAGAGCTTGTTGAACGCCCCAATCTGTGTTATGAGGATGCAGAGTGGTATGTTCTTTTGTGCATATAGATATGAAGAGCCCATTTTTCTTCTAGGAATGTTAAAAGTATTAAAAGTATCCACTGTAAATCATATGGATTGCATATTTCTTTGTCAAAGGCCATACATGCCCATGCATCAGAAACTGGGCACTTGTTGTTTGGAGTGAGGGAACTCCTAACTTCACAAGTTTGACATAACGTCTCTTTTATATGAATCAGAGGCTTGTGATTTATGGTGTTAGTAATTTCATTCTCTACTGTGCTCAGTGTAGGTTTAAAAGGTTGACAGGAAGGCAAGAGGCAGCTATTTCTGAGCGAGATTATAAGTTCTTTTCACCTCGGCATAAATTTCGAAGAGGGCCTCAGCAATCTGTGTCAAGTGTTCCATCCTTTTCGGTAGTTTGGCCCCCTTACCTTAGTTTACCCATTTC
This sequence comes from Adiantum capillus-veneris, assembly GCF_014529385.1. Taxonomy (NCBI): domain Eukaryota; kingdom Viridiplantae; phylum Streptophyta; class Polypodiopsida; order Polypodiales; family Pteridaceae; genus Adiantum; species Adiantum capillus-veneris. Next base: position 45,094,572 of record NC_140954.1, read on the forward strand.
TTTCTTTCATGAAAGCTCACTAGTCAGATGTTCTGCAGAATTATCCTGGAGTTCCATCTACACTAGCTTCACCCCAGAGTACTCAGGTTTTTGTAAGTTCTTTTTTCCTTTAGAATTGTAGTGAGATCCAAGAGTAAGGTGTTGTAGATCTAGGCATGGGTTTGTCGCTGCATTGATTTGTGTGTATGTGTGTCCATATGTCTAGCATTCACATCTATGGCCAGGTCAATTTGCTTCTCATGGTCCAGTTGGTTAGGCATCTTGGGTACCAAAGGTCTGCTGGGTCTTGACTAGTCGTCAATTTTTAGAAGCTTTCCATTTGGCCACCACATTTTCATTGTTCTATAGTATAGCCTACAACAATTTCATTCTCCGTTGATGCCTTGAAATGCAAAATATTTTGGTCGGTTCATGTCGAAGGCCATAATATTTGTGGCACCCTCAATTTGATCGCAAAGGTTTGTGTTTGCTTAAAAGAATTGTATGGAGGCCTCAGCCCTTAACCTTCTTCATATTCATTATCATATGCTTGCTCGGAAGGCCTCTTTGCTACCTGCTCTTCTTCATCAACTACAGCCTTGGGGTTAGGATGTTAGCAGCCTTTTGTGTACACATGCTCGTTTGTGGGTGTGCTTCTGGTCGCGTACGTGGTTGCCCATATTCCACTTTCTGATCTTGGCCCGACAACATCCCAAGAACCCATTTTCACCTTTTGGGAGGCGTCTGCCCTCGCACGTCTCCAAGGAGAGGATCTTGTGATACTCTTGGATTTTGAGAAGGCTTAGGACAGAGTTGATTGGGACTTTTTGGAGGGCACTTTACGCAGGATGGGTTTCTCAGATGCTTGGATTAGGGGTGTGTCAGCTCTCTACAGGTGTGCGCACAGTCAGGTGCTCTTGGCAGGGGGGAAGAGGGGAACACTTCATTCTCACACGTTCGGTCAGACAAGGTTGCCCTCTCGCCCCCCTTCCTCTTTCTGTTCTATGCTGAGGCGATGAGTAGATTTTTGACTTCACAGCAGGTTGGCTTGCGTGGTTTAGAGCTCCCTATTAGGGGAGACAAGCTACTTGACGCTGAGTTTTCCGACGACTCAGCCTTGTACTTGGAGGGCCAGGAGGCCAATCTACATAGGTGTGAGTAGGCTCTTGAGGTGTTTTATTGTGCATCAGGAGCAATGATCAACTGGAGGAAGACAATGGCTTTCTGGGTTGGCAGTGCTCCTACGCTTGATTGGTCGCCAGGTGAGGGCTTCAAGTGGATTTCCCCAGGGACTCCAGTACGCTATTTGGGTTGTCAGGTTGGCTTGGACTTGTCCCTAGAGCAGCAAACTGCTCCCCTCCTCCTGTCCATTAGGAGGAAACTGTTTCATCGGAGTTCGGCACGGCTCTCCTTGGTAGGTAGGGTTGTAGTGGCCAACCAAGTGCTATTGGCTACTATGTGGTACATCACATCTTGCTGGATCTTTTCGAGCTCTAATATCAGCCAGCTAGAGAGGCTGATCAGGAATTTTCTGTGGTCAAAGCGCGACACTCTGTTCGCCCCGGTCAAAGTGACCTGGGAGGTCATCACCTTACCATGTTCTCAGGGGGGCTGGCGATCATTGACCCAGCACGGTAGAGCAGATACCTCCTTAGGAGCCGTGGAAGGAGTTGTTGCTTCACCGGCTTTGAGCTCGAGTCCCTCATGCAGGAGGCCCTTGGAGCCCTTCCATCAAGTGAATTTTTACAGAGATGCACAAAGTTGGTCTGAGCAGGAGATTGGAGGATTGGTTCGTTGCGAGCCTGCTTAGGTCTTGGGAGCAGTTGAGTGGCGTGGAGCAGCATCAACCCACTTGCACGGAGGAGCGCTTGAGGCAGCCCCTTGTTTGGAACCCCATGGTTAGCACTCAGAGAGGCCACCTCAAGCCTCATGTTTCTTGGGGTCCCATCGCAGAGGGTCTTGCCCGCACTCTTGGCGGCTGGCTTCAGTTTTCAGGTTTACGAGGCATGAGGGGGGTGCAGAGCATGTGTCAGGATATTATAGAGGCTTTACCAGCTGATTGGCTCACCCCCCTAGAGGCAGTAGCTCCCAGATGGATAGGGGCCTTCGCGCGACTGGAGGTCCACATTGCAGTTCGTGCTTGCTCGGAGTCCGTACCCTCCCATATGTTCTTTGAGGTTCAAGGAGAGGGTCGCCTTCATAGAGTCTCTGTAGAGGCTCCACAAGTTGCAGAGTGTTGTTTTCTAAGGATACGAGTTGTGGGCATTTATGGGAGGACTTGTGTCATAGATATTGACCCAGTAGATCTTGAGACAGGCCACTGGCGGCTTTAGGCTTGGGAGAGCTGTCCTCTAGCACGAGTACAGTGGGACCCTGGAGAGTGGTTTTGGAGAGATTCCTTCTCTTCAGCCGATCACCTGGGACCCCCTTTTTCCAATGCACAGTTCGATTGGGGTGCCATATACTGGCAGCACGGAGAGAGGCTCGTGCTACTGCAGCACTTCATTGGCAGGAGGAGGGTCTCACAGCTGAGTTCTTGTCAGGCGGTTGTGGGATTGCAGACAGCCGAGGAGAGTTACTATGTTTTAGTGGCTAGTCGCATACGGAGCTACCGCAATCGGGAGCTGGCTAGTACACATTTGTGCAACTTGTGGCCATCCTTTGGAGAGTTAGCGTCAATGTCTGTGGGACTGTCCCATGGCACAACAGGTTTGGCTTCAGGTTCTTCGGTTGCCGCCAGCTCTTTCCACAACTCGACATTATACTTGGGGTGTTGCAGCCTGGTCCACTCTCACGGGCCCTGCGCTCCATTTTGAGTTGGCTTCCACCAGTAGGATGATAGTGATCTAGGGGCGTTGACCTACAATCCAACCTGCCACAGAGCTTACCCCCCAGGAGTGGTGCAATGAGAGAGGTGTGTTGGGAGTTCATATGTGGCCTGACACTCTGGTTCATATGGTAGGCCCGTTGCTTCCGCATCTTCGAGGCTCGTCTTGTCCCATCGGCAGAGATTGTTCGCGACTTTTGGCTGGAGCTGATTCACACTCTCAAGGGTCAGTTTGAGAGATTGCAAGGCAGCTCAGACCGCATACGAGAGCGCAAAGAGGCTTTTCTACGACTCTGGCGCCTAGGGCCTTTCTTTACCATGGTCCAGGGTGCGCCTAGATGGCATTACCGGCCACCAGTGTGGCTTTTTCCTCGTTCCATTTTGTGATTTAGCCTTCATTGTACATATTTTGTTTACTCACTGGGAGTCTCCCCATGCTTTTAATGTAGCCCTCTCTAGTAGAGGTGGTTTGTAGCCCTACGGGCAGTTTTATTAACTAATGGAAGGATCTTTTTCTCAGGAAAAAAGAAAAAACATCCCAAGAACCCATATAATCTCTTTACGCTTGGTTTACATCATTTTGACGATGCGGTTAGTGCAGATGTTATGGTCCTTTCTTCTCTTGCGGTGGCTGGTAGGACATAGCATTTGGGTATGCATCACCGGCCAATATAGAGAGCTGTTACAAAGCTTCATAGGCCTTTTCAGCTGGTTCCTCCAATTGAGACTGCGGAGTCCTTGCAGGATTGGTGTTTTGATCGTCTGGACTGCTTTTTTCTTCTGCACTGCTTCCAATGCAATTGTTTGCTCATTCTTCCTCGCTGGATTTTGAGGTATAAACACCCTAGATTTTTCCTCCCTATCATCACAAAGAAAATTCTGAGCATGAGAGCGGTACAGTCTCATTGTGCTAGTGGAAACAGCAAAAGTGGGGCTTGTGATGCAATGCCAAAAGAAAACCCTCTGTTTAAGAGGCAGCTTGCATTTCCACCAATGATGTAAACACCAAAATTGATTACCATGCTCCAAAATCTAGAGATGAAGAACAAGCAAAATGCTGCAACATTGTTTACCTTGCATCAGTTTTGGAGGATTTTTCTAGATTTTCGGTGGATGGAGCGACCATTACCAGTGTATCCCGATTTTCTCACTTGGGTGCCAGTTCTAGGCACTCCAGACTAACTATGTATGCATGCAATCATCTTCAGCAAGCGTTCTGTGGTGGCAGCAATTTGTCCATTTTGCCTTAACGCTCAATTCAAACTCAGCTCCTTCAGTCTCTTTGTGATTGTCTGATATTTCACTCCAGCAGTTTGAGGTCTTTATAATTGTTCTTAGCCTTCTTACATGGCTCCACCCGTGTAATTTGTGTGTGCATCCGTGTACATGTGTGCACACCATTGCAAGTTGAAGGGTGAGCGCAATTGTATTTTTATCATTATTACTTAATTTTCCTCGAAAGATTGTGCATGTGCACCCGTCTGTGGCAATTTGCAAAACAAAATTGCACATAACAGTACAGGGCATAGAGCATTAAGCTGAAACTAATGTTGTTTCATGACAGATCAGGCCTTGAGCAACTCTTGCATTCTGTCCTTTCTTCTTGTGTATGAATGCAAAAGTAATTGTTCTTGTAAGGAATGCTTGCTAACATTGTGTTTTTATTGCAGCCGCAACACCAAGTCCAGCACCAACCCCACCCAATGGAGTGCCATCCAGATCATCAGTCTCATCCATCTGCACACCCGCAGCAGCATATATCCCTCCTTTCCCATGCATCACATTCTCATGTTCCTCATTTAGGAGAGACATTACATGTCCATCATTCATCGCCACCACAACACAACCCACACTTGATGCATCTACCTACGGCTCTACATGCAGGCGATCGAATGATCATCATGGTATGGTTTAACTTGCTCAACACACGGTTAGTGCAGTTGATGTTGTTAGTGAAATTGATGCCGTTTATGTTAAAAGGAATTTAAGAATAGGCATTAGGAAGTAGGCACTGCACTTCATTGAGAGATCAAGTGTTTCTTATGATTACAATACTTGAGAGGGCTCTTAAAGTAGTTTTCTTCTTTGTATCATTAGTATTAGAGTGGCTTTTTACCTGCACACAACTTGGTGATTTAGCTGCATCACATGCAAACTTGAAAGCATAGTTCGTTTCAAACTTGTTTAAAATGTTTGGAGTTTGAAATGACATTTCAAAATTGACCGTAATTGTGTTTAAAAAAGGTTTTTCCTATCCTAATGGTCATTGACTTGAGATTCAAATTTATGTTGACTGTCAGATTGCCATTAAAATGCATGTAAATGCTTTATTTTATCAATGGTCTTGTGGATCATTACAAACAAATGCTTGTAAAGTGATAAAAGAATAGAGCCACGTTGGATTTGGCTTAGGGGGTTTGAATCAAACCTGTTACATATACTTTCAAATTTTTCTGTGTTTGATATTTGTTTGGTGTTTGAAAAAACTATGCTTCAAAGACGGCCCATGAGTGCCCAGACTAACTATTTCGATGTTTTCAGCCAGGAAAATTCTGCGATGAATGTGGTGCTCGCTATTTGCGCGAGAGTTCGAAGTACTGTTCAGAATGTGGTACAAAGAGGGTGATGTTTCCTAGTACATAACATGGTTCAATACATGAACAAGATCTCTTTATACATTGAGATTGCTTCTGGATGTGGCTGAGGAAGTTCTGGAGCAGCACGAGCAAGGGTGGGTGCTTTGTTGCTGACAGCTGAGTTCAAGTCTCTTTCCTGTATATAAAGTGACTACGACGGACAGATTCCGATCGGTTTTAGAAGAATAGACTACATGCCAACTTTGGATACAAAGCAGGCAACTCTATAGGTGTCAAAGGGGTTCGCAATGAGGTTATCGTCCTTGACACACACTCTTCTTTTACAGCCTATCCTAGCTTACATTGCCCTGAGACTGCAGGTAGGGTTTCCTCTGCAGTCCTTAGTGGGTGGACCTCCCTCCAGCAGGTGACACCCAAAAATCCCCAATCGATTAAATAGAAATCACTTCTTTGTAAAGTTCATATTTTAGTGAATGAGGTATATTCATTTTAGGTATTACCACATCTCTTTGCTGGATCAAGACTTCTTCCTTGTTTCATTTCTGGTGTGTTCTTCCTTCTTTGTGTTTTAAACTTATATTTCATTTGTCCAGTATCAATCATGTTCAAAAGCCTTTAACTAGTGCGAGAAGTTTTAACTGTTTCTGGAATTTTTACTCTCTGTGAGCTCTTCTGAGTCACAAGAGCCTTCGAAGTTATTTTTGCGTTTATGTTTATTCTTATTTTTCAAAGATACTTGAAAGTGGATTGTGATTATGGATGTATCTGATTGGTTATGTAGACCAGTTTTGGCTTTTAAAGGACTTAAATAAAATCTCCTTCTTCTTCTTCTTCTCTCTGGGGTGAAACAGGGCTGCCCCTACTCTATTTGGTATGTATGTTGATGAGGTGTCTGGTTACATTGACAGAGAGGGTGACAGAGGTGCCCAGCTGGCAGGGGCGTGGATCCCATTGTTGTTATATGCTGATGATATCGTGTTGATATTTGACTCACCAGAGGGTATGCAACGACTTTGGATGCACTACACAGTTTTGCAAAGGATAGTGGATTGTAAACCTTGGTAAAACCAAGGCTATGGTGTTTAACACCACACCACAGTGGATCAGGAGATCAGCACCTACTTTCACATATGGTCAGGAGATTGTGGAGTATACAGATGCCTACACTTACCTGGGGGTAGTCTTTACTGGGCCGATATTTTCTTTCAGAAGAGCAGCAGAGACTAGACTGACAAGAGCTTATGCGACTTTGGGAGGATTGGAGAGGATGTGTTCGCAGGTTCAGTTCCAGGAACCTAGGACAAAGTTATGGCTCTTTGATACTTTGGTTGCCTCTACTATGCTATATGGGGTGCAGGTTTGGGGACCTTCTGTAGGCCAGGATGGTTGGAGATGTATGGAGAGGCCCTTGGTATCTATGATCTCTCTGCTGATTAGAGCCAAGGCCTCCGTACCGCCTGATATCATTCGAGCGGAGTTAGTTGCCCTCCTTATGGAGATTGAGGCGCTTACCAGATTAGTCTCTTTTGTACACAGCCTATGGGATACTACCAAAGATAGATATGCCAGGTTGGCCCTAGAGTCCTCCGGACAGTTAGCTCTACAGGGGGATACATCATGCTGGTATGCACATATGAGATCATGGTTTCAGACACATGGCTTCACCATGGATAGGCTGCCTCCTTTTTAGTACTCCCTACAGGCACCCTTGATGTTTCTGACACGGGTGGAGATTACTAGACTCATCCGTCAGGATCTGATTCAGCTGGACACGAGGAGGACATGGATAGAGCTGGTACAGGAGTTGGGCACGAAGATGGCTTTCTATAGAGAGCATCTTCTCCACCTCACAAGGAATGGGTTTGTGATTCTACCTAGCTATATGGACACTCATCTTTCTCATGGTTTGCGTTGTGCCATTGGCTAGATACGCACATCCTCACATCAGCTCGAGATTGAGATTGACAGATTCAGAGGGATACCAGCAGATAGCAAGATATGCTGCTTATGTCATCTAGAGCCAGAGACAGAGTTACATTACATATCTCATTGCACAGTGTACTATGAGATACGAGGCCGTTTTCATTGTCTATTCAGAGAGGGTTTTGGGCCTCTATCTAGGGTCATGAGTTATGAGGATCAGAGATGTCTTGGACTGTATCTACTTGAGTTACACAGGCATAGAGACACTTTACTGAGGAGAGTTGGAGAGAGAGAATCCCAAAGACAGATTACAGATTTCTTTACACTAGATATTGGACACCCAGAGAAGCAGCCACCATTGCAAAGCTCTGCCTGCACTCATACTACCACTACTGGCATTCTCACAGACCGAGCATTGGAGCTAGGGAGATCTAGACGACCGCGATTGAGGAGAGGAGCTACATAGTATCGACGAAGACTACAGTAGAGGATTCGAGCCATACTTTCTCGATGTCCAGAGTGCAGATGAGGATTGATCTCTACCATACCTCCCCCCCCCCCCCCCCTCCCCTTCTCTCATTGTACTACACATTGTACTGGGCACTTTTGTATTAGCGTCACATCCATACAATCCAAGCTTGTAGTAGTTATATTTTTTTTTTTCAGTTCTTTTTTATTCCGGACATGGTATCAGATTCACTATGTTGTAATAGCTTGGTCTCATAGGTCATTTTGGCCTTTTGAAGATGTCAATATATCATTTTGGTGTGGTATTTACAGGACCAAAGTTTACTCTTAAGAAAGCAGCGGATGCTAGATTGTCCAGAGCCTTTGCGGCCTTGGGAGGGTTGGAGAGGATGTGTTCACAAGTGCAGTTTCAGGAACCATGAACAAAACTTTGGCTCTTTGATATTGTGGTGGCTTCGGCTATGCTTTATGGGGTCCAGATTTGGGGACCATCTGTGGATCAGGATAATTGGAAGTCAATGGAGAGACCGTTGGTATCTATGATTTCCCGAATGATTAGAGCCAAGGCCTCCGTACCACACGCGATTACCCGAGAGGAACTAGCTGCCCCTCCGATAGAAATTGAAGCTCTTACCAGATCAGTGTCCTTTATACATGGTTTGTGGGATACAAATAATTGCCGATAGACTAGATTGGCCCTCGAATCCTCTCGACAGTTAGCAATGAAAGGAGATACATCATGCTGGTATGCGCAACTGTCCTCGTGGTTCTAGAGACACGGGTTCAATATGGAAAGATTACCCCCCTTCCAATACTCTCTTGAGGCTCCATCACTGGCAATCACACGAACGGAGATTAATAAAATCATCCGCCAGGATCTTATACAGTTGGATACTAAGAGGACATGGGTAGACCCTACACAAGAATTGGGCACGAAGATGGCCGACTACAAAGAAAACTTCCTACAGCTATTTGAAGATGGTTTTGTGATTCGCCCGAGCTACATGGATACCCACCTGTCTCATGGTTTGAGATGTGCTATTGGTCAGATTCGTACATCCTCACACCAGCTGGAAATTGAATTTGGCAGATTTAGGGGAATCCCACCTGAGAGCAGAATTTGCAAGTTATGCGGAATGGAGCCGGAGACAGAATTACACTACATATGCCATTGCACCGTATACTATGAGATACGTGGGCGTTTCCATTGCCTATTTAAAGAAGGCTTTGGACCTCTAGATAGAGTCATGCAATACCAAGATCAAAGGTGCTTAGGCCTTTACCTACTAGAACTACATCGGCACATGGATAATCTAATGAGAAGACAAAGAGCACTACAGCCTGAGAGGCAGATCACAGATTTCTTCGGATTGAGAGAAGCAAGAATGGAAGGAGAAGCAAGAGGCCAGCAACGAGCACAAAGGAGTACCCACATTCATACCAAAGGCACCCTCATTGACAGGGCGATTGAGCTTAGGAAATCGAGACGACCACGATCGAGATGCAGAAGCACACTTCACCGGAGGAGACTACAACAAAGGATTAGAAGGATTCTAGCCAGACACCCAGAATGCTCCTAAGAAGTTTATCTAATACTTTGTATTTAGCTTTTCGCATTTATTTTCACACTTTCACACTTTTCAGACATTGTAACAGATTCACCACTTTTGTATCAGTTTGGTCTCATAGGTCACTCTGGCCTTTTGAAGATGTTAATATAACATTTCATTTCTCTCTCTCTCTCTCTCTCTCTCTCTCTCTCTCTCTCTCTCTCTCTCTCTCTCTGTGAGCATAGGCTGAGCAGTTGGGCAGAGACTATGGGCATACGGGCTGGTTCCAGGAGGGGTTTCTCCACACTGGATCATGTCTTTACACTCAGAGCTATCATTGAGGAGAGTCGGGCACATGGTAGACGGATATATTGCAGCTTTGTGAACTTCTGCAAATCTTTTGACACAGTACCGAGGGCCAGATTGATGTGCCGACTTATGGAATTGGGGGTACCCACAGAGCTGATATGGGGGATTATGGCATTGTACAGTTCAGTGATGGGCATGTACGCACTCCAGAGGGGATATTTGACATAGTTCACTCCACTATCGGAGTGAAACAGGGATGCCCATTGTCCTCTACTTTCTTTGGTATGTATGTTGATGAGGTCTGATTATATTGACAGAGGAGGAGATAGAGGTGCTCAGCTTGCAGGGACATGGATCCCTCTTTTATTGTATGTTGACGATATCGTGTTGATATCAGACTCACAAGAGGGTATGCAGAGACATTTGGACGCAATGCATAGTTTTGCAGGGGATAGTGGATTGTCTATCAACCTTGGTAAAACCAAGGTCATGGTATTTAATACCACGCCACAGTGGGTCAGGAGATCAACACCCACATTCACATATGATCAGGACAGTATGGAGTACACTGATGCATATACATATCTTGGGGTGGTCTTTAGTGGACCGAGGTTCACACTGAAAGTGGCAGTAGACACGAGATTGACTCGTGCCTATGCAGCCCTAGGTGGTTTAGAGAGGATTTGTTCGCAGGTTCAGTTCCAGGAACCTCGAACAAAGCTCTGGCTCTTTGACACTTTGATCGCTTCAGTTATGCACTACGGGGTTTAGGCTTGGGGACCATTTGTTGAGAGTGCTGGATGGAGTAATATGGAGAGGCCCTTGGTATCTATAATTTCTAGGCTGATTAGACCAAGGCCTCAGTTCCACATGACATCATACGAGTGGAGCTGGCTGCCCCACCTATGGAGATTGAGGCATTTACCAGATCAGTATCATTTGTACACAGCTTATGGTACTCCACCAGGGACAGATTTGCTAGGCTTGCTCTTGAGTCATCCAGACAGCTGGCATTACAGGGAGATACATCATGTTGGTATGCACAGATGAGCTCATGGTTTCAGAGGCATGGTTTCAGCATGGACAGGCTGCTCCCTTTCCAGTATTCTCTTGATGCACCATCTTTGGCTCTTACACGGATGGAGATTACTAGACTCATTCGGCAGGATCTTATCCAGCTTGATACTAGGAGGACATGGATAGAGCCATCACGGGAGTTGGGTACGAAGAGTGCTTTCTATAGAGAGCATCTTCTCCAACTCACGATAGACGAATTTGTCACACGGCCCAGCTACATGGACACACATCTATCTCATGGGTTACGATGTGCCATAGGCCAGATACGCACATCTTTCCACCAGCTTGGGATTGAGACAGGTAGATTCAGAGGCATACCAACAGACAGTAGGATATGTCAGTTATGCCATGCAGAGCCAGAGACAGAGTTTCACTACATATGTCACTGCACAGTCTACTATGAGATACAGGGACGCTTTCACTGTTTATTCAGAGATGGTTTTGACTCGTTAGATAGAATCATGAGATATCACGATCGGAGATGTCTCGGATTATTTCTACTTGAGATACAGAGACATAGAGACTCTCTATTGAGAGGGCATAGACAGAGACAGACCCAGAGACGTATCTCAGATTTCTTCAGTCCGAGTACCACAGAGGCAAAGGTGCCACCACCACCACAGGGCTCGGTTCCCACCCATACACACACCAATGGTACTCTCATTGACCGAGCTATAGAGTTGGGGCGATCGAGACGACCACGACTGAGGAGGGGAGCTACGTAGCACCGACGGAGATTGCGGCAGAGGATCCACAGGATTCTAGCAAGACACCCGAAGTGTCGATCAGGATAGACCTCATGCTACTGCTATATTGTATCATGGTGACACTTATCCCCATTTTGTACCTTTGTGGCATTATACCATTGATCAGCTTACCAGCCACCCATAGGAGTCGGTAGCACTTCTATCTCAGTTTCTAGTTTGTAGTTTTCTTTGTTTGTACCCAGACTTGGTACTAGACTCACCATTGTAATCAGTTTGGTCTCATAGGTTATTTTGGCCTTTTGTAGACGTTAATATATCATTTCATCTCTCTCTCTCTCTCTCTCAACCCGACTGGCAGAGACATCTACGCATACTCGATACACTTTTACTTCGGAGACTGATTCTGTCTACATAGATGGGTATCTACAGACGCTTATGCACAGAGGATCTAGGGAGACCTCTAGAGGAGCTCACTTATATATTGACAGACACATTGCAGGATGTAGCAGAGGTATACCCGCACACAGAGCATGGGCAGCGACAACATTCGAGGAGCATACCCCAGATTAGCTGGTATAATGATGAGTGTAGAGAGTCCAGAGCCCGACTTCAGAGGGAGGTACTTCTAGGAGTCATCACTCACAAGGAGTCACGGATTGCTTCTCGGCATTTGGTGCGGTGGAAGAAGAGGGTGTTTTTAGCTCGTTTAGAGCAGGATTTATACCAGTTGTTTTTGAGCCTCACACCCACATTTACATATGGCCAAGAGACGGTGGAGTATACAGATGCATACACCTATCTTGGAATAGTCTTCAGTGGATCGGTGTTTTCACTAAGGAGAGCAACAGAGACTAGATTGATGAGAGCTTATGCAGCCTTGGGAGGATTGGAGAAGATGTGTTAGTAGGTTCAGTTTCAAAAACCTCGAACAAAGCTCTGGCATTTTGACACTCTAGTGGCTCCAGCTATGCTTTACAGAGTTCAGGTTTGAGGACCCTCGGTGGACCACCATGGCAGATCCGGTAGCATCGATGGATGGAGATGTATGGAGAGGCCTTTAGTCTCTATGATCTCTTGGATGATTTAGGCTAAGGCCTTGGTGCCACATGAGATTATTGGAGCCGAGCTAGCTGCCCCCCCCTCTTGTGGTCGAGGCACTTACTAGATCAATATCCTTCATGTATAGTTTATGGAACCTCCCCTGAGACAGATATGCTCGACTAGCCCTTGAGTCATCCCGACAGCTAGCGCTACAGGGGTATGGGAAGATGACATCATGGTTTCAGTCACATGGTTTTAGCATGGATAGACTGCCTCCATTCCAGTACTCCTTGGATGCACCTTCCCCTTTCTCTCCCATGGATGGAGACCACTAGACTTATACGTCATGATTTGATTCAACTAGATACCAGAAGCACATGGATACAGTTGGTACGAGAGTTGGGCACGAAGATGGCTTTCTATAGAGAGCGTCTCCTCCAACTAACAGAGGATGGATATGTGATCAGACCGGCCTATATGGACACTCATTTATCGTATGGGATACGATGTGCTATTGGTCAGATGCGGACATCATCGCATCAGCTAGAGATAAAAACTGTCAGATTTAGGAGAGTACCAACAGAGGCCAGGATATGCCAGTTGTGTCATATAGAGCCAGAGACAAAGTTACACCACATTTGTCATTGTCCGGTATACTATGAGATACGAGGCCGCTTTCATGGTCTACTCAGAGAGGGCTTTGGACCGTTGCCTAGAGTCATGAGATATAAGGATCAGGGATGCCTCGGGTTGTTTTTGTGAGCTGTGCAGACACAGGGAGAGTCTCTTGAGGAGATCAGGCAGTGGGAGACATTGACAGAGGGAGATCACTGACTTCTTTAGAGCAGAGACTCAGCTGCCAAACGAGCATCCTTCACAAAAAACTTCAGAGCCCACCCATACTAGAGGTGTATTAGTTGACAGAGCCATTGAGCTCGGACGAGCTAGATGCCCACGTCTACAAGGGCGACCACGACATTGACGGAGGCTCCATCAGAGGATCATGACTATTTTAGCACGACATGGGAGACGCCCAATACGACTATTTATAGAGGCAGACATTGACGAAGCTCTCCAATGATCGATGCAATTCCCAATTGTAGTTAACCACATACAACATGAGGGTGCCCAATCTCGTAACACCTGCAATGTCAACATCAGTAGGAAAATAGCGAGGTCCTCCTTCAACGAACACTTTGCATGTGCGCAAGCTTGTAGTCGACAAGGAGCCGTTCACTAGTGAACGACGAACGGTGCATGTACTCTCTCTCTCTCTCTCTCTCTCTCTCTCTCTCTCTCTCTCTCTCTCTCTCTCTCGACACATCCAACCCCATGTGTCCGTGGACAAGCTACGGCACGACAAGGGTTCAGTCAGTCTAGATTTAGAAGTGTTCTGGCACTTTTGTGAGTCTATTCGCAGACCGTGCATGCCCAGGCACTTCGTGTAAATGCATATCCTTTGGTTGCACACAGCATGATCATTAAGCATTCCCATCAGAATCCGTCAGAATCCTTCAGGGGAATTTTTCAATGCATTTAGCCCATTTTACCTATTTTTGACATTTTTCAATTATTATTTTTAAGTGACTTTTGTTGGAAAGTAGGTAGGGCAAATTGAGTAAGTTTGTATATAAGCAAACCTAGACTAGCACTAATTGGCAGAAGAGGCAGCAGGAGCACCAGCGCTCAACAGGCAACTTGTCAGGAAGAATCCCCTTGGTGGTTTTCCCTCCAAGCAAAGACCCCCATCATCATCATCAAGTAAGCCTCGCCATAGACCCCCCAATCATTGGCGTTTTCAACAAGAAGTTCATCGCCAAGATACCCCTTCTGCTAGCGTTTTCCTTCAAGCAAAGATCGCCAACAGCTCCCAGCCTTAGCGTTTTCAGCATGACAGGATCGCCCTCAGCCTTAGCGTTTTCAGCATGACAGGATCGTCCTCAACCCTAGCGTTTTTAGCAAACAAAGACCTGTAGTTTTCAGCCCTAAAGACCATCAGATTTCAGCCCCAAGGACCCGCAGATTTTCAGCCATAAAGACCAGCAAAGGCAGCGTTTTCTCTTGCGTTTTCAACTGCAGCAGAATTCAACCATTAGCGTTTTTGGACAGCAGTAGAAGGACAACAGTTTTCAGCCCTTATATCGGTCTCGCCATCCCCGTCGTCGTCATCATTCTACCCTAGACTTGCATTAGTCACATGCATTCAGTTTGCACCAGTTTGTGCAATCAATAGTAGACCACTCTCGCCGATGAGAGTGGGGCCTTTGGAGGAGGGTTTTACAATGTCTCTGGTGTCGTATTCTCTTCTCTCTCTATCTCTCAGTCTCATACGTTTGTACGCACAATGTCCATTCACTTTGTTTATGATCATTGCACTCTCTCATTAAAAACGGAAGGCTCTACCTTCCATAAGAACAAAAGGAACCTTGAGCACAGTTTGGAGCACTCATCTTGAGCACAGAATTCATCCCGTTGCACCTAACACTCTCTCTCTCTCTCTCTCTCTCTCTCTATATATATATATATATATATATTCATGGAGTATGAAGATAAGAGAACGGTCCTCTTCGAAGATTCGATACATAAAGAAATGACACTTTTTTTTTTTGGATTAGGCTCAATAGACAATCATATTTTAACAAGGGCCGTCACTACCACGCTAACAGCGGCACTGCTTGGAGAGAGAGAGAGAGAGAGAGAGAGAGAGAGAGAGAGAGAGAGAGAGAGAGAGAGAGACCCTTGATTGATTTACATGGCAAAGAGCAGACCGAGCCTTGAAGCTCAGGAGAGAGAGAGAGAGAGAGAGAGAGAGAGAGAGAGAGAGAGAGAGCCTTCTATAGCTCCTTCTTGCTTAAGTCTCCTTGCACAACTGCTATCACAAATCTTTATTTACGCCAACACTATTTTTATTACAAGCATCTTTGAAATTAGGAATGCTGAAAAGCAGCATCTGAAGATAGCGCCTTAAAAATGTGTACAACATTTGATAGGCACCATATCTATATCACTCCGTGCAAGCAGGCAATGCCAACAAGAGTAGAGCTACTCCATCATCCATACAGAGACCATGCCCTGGACAGAGGCATTGTAATCCAGCGAGCATGAAGACCTTGACCTTGAGGACCATGCGAGCAAGGCATACATTACAAGCAAATTGAAGCTATTGTTAGGAAATGTGAAAGACTTGCTTCTTGACACATTAAAAGTGTAGACATTAATCTCTCTCTCTCTCTCTCTCTCTCTCTCTCTCTCTCTCTCTCTCTCACACACACACACACACACACACACACACACACACACACACACACACACACGGACTATGGATGTACTTTTAAATAGGCCACAATGATGGAAAAACTTTGGACGGGAACCACGACGTACCTAGGATGTCCATTCACATTGGTCCACTATTAGAGGCTTCAACTATTAGAGAGCTAACCTTGATCACTTTAGTAATTTTGGCCAAAGTTATGGAGATATGCGATTTTGAGAAACCCATGAAGACCATTATCTCTAGGATCATGAGGAGCATAATTCCACTTGAGATTGTAAGAGACAAGACATACACTACATTCATTGTGGTTGAGGCAATTGCAAGGTCAATGCTTTTTGTACATGGTCTTGGACATCTTCGATGTTTCTCATATGTACTAGCTTGAAGGGAGGACTTTTATTAGTTAGCCTGGGTACTCTCTTTTTGTGTTTCAAGCCCTATAAATTGACTCATTGCCTACCACTCTGATATTCATAAGATAGTTTTGCTAGTATTATTATAATGAGGTGTGTTGGCCTACTTGCACTTAAGAAGACAATTGCAATTTAAGTGGGGTTACACATTGCCATTTTCAAATGAGTATCCTCACAAGTAGTATATTTGAGTGTGCTAATACAAAGATGAGGCTTTTCCTCGAATGATGGGTGTATATAAAAGCAAAGAAAAAAGTCTCCCTATGGCCCTAGGCGTGTTCATACACATTGCTACCATAATATGCCCTGGAAGTGATATGGTGAGCACGAGCTCACACTCATGTATAGAAAAGTGCCAAGCCCAATGCTTTACAAAACATTCCAGACTTCCTACATGGTAAAGTTTTTGTGAAAAGATCAATAGGGTTGTTTTTCGTAGGTACATAAGCCAAGCTAACCTCTTTAGCAAAGAGTCTCTCCTTGAAATAATGGTAATGCACTTAATGTGCTTTTTGCAACCATGGAACACTGGGTTCTCTCACACTTTCCAAAAATTATGGATGTCAATGAAGATAATGATTGATAGATTGCTATCCAATATTCAAGTAAGTAGTCACCCGTTAGTCATAAGGCATGCGAGCCAAACACATTTAATTGTTGAGATATCATGTACTATAAATGGCAATTGAAGACTACATCTCAACCAAGATATGCATGAGATGCTTAGCATGAAACGAAGACCACTAATGTTGTAGCAATCAACCCAAATCTAGACCAAAAAAACTTGTAAATCTAGAAGCAATGACTCATTCCCTCGAATAAAACAACCCAAAATATACAGTGCCAATCAAGTATCGAAAGATTTACTTTACTGCCTTTTCAATGACTATACACTTGGCTATGTATAGATTTGCTCGTAGGTGAGATTGCGCATACTAAACATTTTCCTCATGAAGGTGATAATGTGCATACTTTCCCTTCTCTCTTCTTGTTTTAGGGTGTATTGAGGGTTGAATTTAGCGTTTCTTTTATCAATTTATAGAGCTAAAGGTGTCATGATGAATTCATTTGTGGAGTTTTTTAGTCGAAGAGATTATTGCAAGGCAAAGTGGAGCTATCTTTTATCGTTTGGTGGCCTAGGGAGGAGAAACAGAAGGAGATGAGTTTTGGGAGGATGTAAGATTTGGTTTTCTTTGCTTGGTAAATGGTGTTGTTTAGGTGCCTTTGTTTGGCTTTGTTGGTGTGTGCTTGTAAATCCCAAAAGGCAAGGCTTGACTTGGAAGAAAGGGAACTACCTTATGTGCTTGGCCAAGGATTTGTCTGTATAGCATGGAGTCCTCAAGCAATACATCGGCTTGGATATAGAGATGACGATGACCCACTCCTTGCTCCCCTTGTTAGTTTTTGATGACATCATTGAGGAGGCTTTTGCTTAAACATATCATTACCTTCTATTTGATAGTTAAATGTCCATGGAATCATGGTTTAGATCAATGATATTATACAATTATTATGTTGAATGATGACATGAAAAAGCTACAACTTCTCAACTTCAACGATTTGGTCATGCGCACTATTGGAGGTTTTGCAACTTGAAGCAAAAAATTAAAGTGCTTCAGCATGCTAGTGTAGACATGGAAGCAAAAAGGTTCTTATCCATTACAATGTTTTCAAGATGTGGAGTGTCAAGGGGGTTTAAGCATGCCTGTTATGGTTCAACCCCATGCAGCATGCATGTGTGGGTGCAATCCTATAGACTAGCTAATTTAGATTGCAAAACAAAGAAAGAAATGAAAAGATTAATGCATGGAGCTCCCCAATGTAAAATGGTATTGTGGATTTTCTCGAGAAAGAGAAAATAATGTGATGTAAAATGTCCTGATGTATATTTGTCGTATATGTATGTGAGTCACGCTAGGGAGATGGGTCTAAATAACCAAAGAAAAAGGAAGATGTTATGGTATGGTTGGAACTATGAACTTGATGTAGATGATGCAACAACTATGGTTCTTACACATGTGAATGAGATTTAATTTATGTTGAGCATGGTGAAAAATGGCCAGTGAATCCTTATGCTCATGAGGAGGCGTTGCTATTTTATATAAATATGAATGAATAATGCATGTATATCTGTACAAATAGGAAAATCACTATAGGGACCAAGCCCTTTGTCAATGGGAAAAGACCTTGGCGAGAAAGCTCGTTTGCTTTGGATATTATGCAATATTCTTAACAAGAAGAACTCTAACAAAAAAAACTTCCTTCAAAAAAAAAAAAAAGGAGCGGGTGCTTGATTGGATAAAATTCCAAATACTTGAGTAGAGATATATTATTAGTAGAGACCCCCTCTTTTTAATCATAGTGCATAAAGCATCATGCTCTATATTCACTCCTTTTTGTAGTGTGACCTAGACTCCAGAGGGAGCCCCCCCCCCCCCCCCCCAACAACCCCAGCCCCCCCATCATGCTCTAAACCATGCCTTAGGCATTGCTATTGAAAGAAGCTACTTAAGATATCCTCACTACTTTCCTCGTTACATTTTCTTTTAAGTGTGTATTGAGAGCTTATTTGGTTTTGAGCTCACAAGTAATAGGATCGGTCCTTGTGTATTAGTCACAAGGCACATAATTGGTAAGGTAGCTAGGAAAAGCGAACCATCTGGGTTTGGATTGGTTTCTTGACATACATGGTTATTCTCTTGATAAGCTGACATATCTTTTCTTGAAAAAGGGCTTTGATATAACACTTCTTTTATTGAGATAGGTGTAATGGTTTCTCTGATGGTGGTGGTTTAGACCACAATTTTGGTTCTGGGTACTTACAATATCTTGGACTTTCCCTTTTAAGGGCTTGTGCCTTTTTTTAAGCTTACCCTAGTGACTGGGTATGCTCAATATGTGAAAGACTAATGTGGCTAAGGCCTTTGGGTTTGTGGTAAAATCATATCGGTGGTTGTTTACAAGGCAATCGTATTGGACCTCAATGTGATCTATATTAAGCCTTCCTAAAAGTCTACTTCTTAAGCTTCCTTCCTATTTTCCAGTTTAAATAGTACTAGTATGTGACCCGCGCGTTGCCGCGGCTAGAAAATGCATATCTTCTATTCTTACAACTACAAAGGTGAAAAATTATATATATATATACATGTATACACTCTCTTTAATTTTAAAAAAAATGATTCACAACATCTCTCTATGGATTCTCAAATAAAAGTATACATGCAAGAGGCAACAAATATTCCTTTAATACCAAGCTTGGTAGGTTCTCACACATTACATAGGATTTTCTAGCCCTTATTCAATGGATTTAAGTTCTTTGTTGCTATTGAAGAGAACACACACACACACACACACACACACACACACACACACACAAAGATTAATATTTCTATTCTCCTCCTCCTCCAACTCCCTTCTCTTTGTTTAATTGGATAGTTCTTTGGGTTGGTGGTAGTTGTTTAATTTTCTCTCCCTCCCCAGTGCCCAAAAAAACTTTAAATACTAAATTCGTTCATATTTTGAAGGTTTTCTTACTTTCTAATTTAAATTTTAGAGGTAACGTTTCAAAATTTGTAGGTGCCATTACACTTTTTGCTTGAGCTTTTCTCCCAATTCATGAAGTCTCCAACTTTTTGTGTTCGTCATACAATAGAAGTCGCTTCTTGTTAAGCAGCATGCTACACACACACACACACACACACACACACACACAGAGAGAGAGAGAGAGAGAGAGAGAGAGAGAGAGAGAGAGAGAGAGAGAGAGAGAGAGAGAGTATAGTTGTCTAAGAAAAAAGAGAGCTAGAGAAGGCCTGCTATCTCCATGATGACGGAGAATTTAACCTTAATTAGCTCAAAGGAGCTGCTGCACATTTTTGGTCAAGATGGAAGATGATCATACCTATGTGTACCACGTCTGAGAGATGCAGCTGGCCATGGAAGTGAAGAAGATGTGTAGTGTCATTGCCACCCAATGAGCCCATCTTGTGAGGAGCACCATCACCACTTGGTTGCACTCACATCGAGCTGGTATGCTAAAGATGGATGGTTCCAAGCCTTTAGAAGAGGTGAAAAGAAGCATAGCTCATGTTTGCTCATTGGATGACTTATACATTAGACTCGACATTCTCGAGTCCATGGGATTGGCCCCTAACTTGATGTAGAAAGAGATGAAGAATGGTTTATGGACATCAAAGCATGTTGCTGGGCCGCTAGCCTTCAATGGATCATCTCCATACACATCCCACATTCACGCAAACCAACACTTCAAGAAAGCATTAATGTGTTAGACATCTTGCAAGGTATAGATGAGGGATAATCTCCCTCTCCCTCTTCACCATCATCATTAGATGTTGGATCAATGACACCTTCAACAAATAATGCATAAGACATTGAAACACCTTCCTCTCCCTACTAAAAATCTAAAAAGGGCTAGGTTTAGTGCAATCCCACCTAGAAATGTATGTGAGTGTACGCTTACTGTAATCATATGTAGGTTTTCCAAGTTTTTTGGGAAAAATATTGTGTATTTAAGTGCTAAAAAGAAACCTACGTTTAATGTGATCCAACCTGCAAAATAAAACCTTCAAATATAGTAAATTTGACTCTAAAATTTCTTATACGTAGGTTTTCCAAGTTTTTGGGAGAAAGTATTGTGTATCTCACTGTTGAAAAAAAGCCTACATTCAGTGTAATCTAACCTACAAATATAATAAATTTGCCTCTAAAAATTCTCATATATAGGTTTTCCAAGTTTTTGGGAGAAAGTATTGTGTATCTCAATGCTAAAAAAACCTACATTCAGTCTAATCTAACCTACAAATTTTGAGATTTACCTCTAAATAATAGATTTGAAGGTAAGAACTCCTACAAAGTCTAGAAAAATTTAGTGTTAAAACCATCAAATACAATAAATTTGCCTCTAAAAATTCCAATAGGTAGTTTTTCCAAAATTTTGAAAAAAGCATTGTGTACCTGAGTGCTCAAAGAAA
>NC_140954.1:45120724-45231112 GCF_014529385.1 Adiantum capillus-veneris
TACTACCATATGCATATTGTTTTAGATCAGATACTACATCAATGCCCAAGGTAGAAAACAATAAAATATAGAAGTCCATGCCAAAGAGGTCTTTAGAAGTTAGGGTGCCAGGATATTTCCAAAAGCAACAAAAAACTCAGTAAATCATCAGTAGAAGCAATGTGCCAGCAACAAAACTGCAACCAAAGAGCTTAAAAATATTTTAAGCCAAAAGTGTTCAAACTACTTCAAGCAAAACCCAAGCAAAACCTACCATATCATAGTCAGAGAAAGGTTTCATTAAAATAAACCACTTGATCCAAACCCTAGTTATATAGTAAAAAAGTATCTTCCAAAACAAACATAAGCACATCAATTGTTTCATAGCAAGCTGAAGTAGGTACCTAAAGAACCAGAAAATATTCCAGCATTCTCCACAAAATCTACGTTGAACGAAGAGGGGTAAAGTTAAATGTGTTCAACATCCATCAATCAAACATCACCATACTTTGCTTTTCACTCATACTCTGTCATTCTATCTTTTTTAAGCAAGACAAGAAGACAAAGGAACCAAAGGCTAAGTGAGGGTCACAGATCCCTCACCTTTATAGTGTCTGAGAGTTGTCATTGTTAGGCCCCCATCCTATCTCAATGTAAATCTTGGAGCATGTCATCATAGCACTCAATATACCAAGATTCATAGAGTGTGAGCCTAAATTAATAAAGAAAGGCAATCAAGGACCTATACATTGCAATGGTTAAGAGACCAAAATCATCCACACTTAGGACAAGACAAAATAAATGCAAGGCTTGGAACATGATGCACATAGTACAAGAAACATGCAATCCTTATTATTGATGGGAGAAGTTATTACCCTACCTTCATTATGTGTTGGGAAGGTGATTAGACCATGGTGACAATACTACATCTTCTCAACAAGCTTTTGGGGTGCCAATGAGCTAGTCCAAGTGGGGAGTGAGTAGCTTCGGGTACACACGTAGTAGTGAGAGTATGTT
Organism: Adiantum capillus-veneris; assembly: GCF_014529385.1. Lineage (NCBI taxonomy): Eukaryota > Viridiplantae > Streptophyta > Polypodiopsida > Polypodiales > Pteridaceae > Adiantum > Adiantum capillus-veneris. Next base: position 45,121,721 of record NC_140954.1, read on the forward strand.
AAAAAGGTAGGGAATTGTGATCGTAAGCATCAAATGGGAAATCACTATAGTTGTGCATAAGAGTAGGATCCCACCATGCCATCAACTCAACCATGCGCAGTTTTCATAGCCATCAGCCATGGTCTTCCAACTCTAATAGAATAGCCCTCCCCCTTGGTGGGCATGACATAGACATCAACCTCTACCTCTACCTCAACCTCAAAGACTTTTTCTTTCATAGCTTTAACAAGTCGCATACATTTTACCTACACATTCTTCGCCATCATTGCCTTAGGTGTGTGTTCTACTAATCATTAAACATACCTGATGCATCACCTACTCATTCATTAACCAATTATGGAAATTAGCTAAGTGTGCATGAGCCCACTTATTGCAAAAACAAAGCTCACAATAGATCTCTCAAGACTAAGAGTAATTGAGAGTTGCAATGCTCTAAGGGATTTCCAAATCTCACTAAAGAGAGTTTTATGTATTCTAAGAGCTCAACACACAGTAACTCTGACTTGTTATACAAAAGCCAAGAAGTTGTGGATTTATGTATACTATATGATTTTTGTTGTCAAGATAAGGGTCCTATAAGGGCAAGGCCCACTAGGATCCAATGTCCAAAAGCCATATGTATGGCATGCATGGAAAGGGATCTTGGTAGTTGAGCCAAGGAGCTCTATTAAGGGGATTGGATGGGAGGAATTCAGCATGCCAATACCTAGGGTCTTACATTGGTATTAGAGCTCAAGAAGAGGAGGAAGGAGAAGTCTCTTTACTCTATGGATCCTCTTAGGAGGGGAAAGCAAGTCATCTTCTACTTTTAGAATATTTAAAAATAAAAACAATTTTCAATAATCCGCCCATGTGCCCTATTGCAATCATTGTCGTCTCCAAATTTGAAGAACAAAATTCCTTTTAAAAAAATCCACGTTTTTTGTTTTGCATATTGACAGTTATTTTTTCAAAACTGGATTTGTCTTCTTATTTCTCAAGGTTCCACAAGCATGGCACTTTGGAAAAATGAAAATAAAATGCTAAACAAGTAATTTTCTATCTCTATCCTGTGAGTGCGCGAATGCGGTGCGTGTGCGGAGAGAGAGAGAGAGAGAGAGAGAGAGAGAGAGAGAGAGAGAGAGAGAGAGAGAGAGAGAGAGAGTACATAGGATGTGGGTGGAGCTCCCAAATCTCACTGTATGAGCACACTGTGAGAATGAATGAGAGCTCCTTATTCTTTGTATGTATAAAGAAAAAGGAGATAAATGTGGGTGGTCGGACATTGGCCGACGGACATGGGCAAAGCACGGTGAGGCATACCACCTTTACCTAGCATTCTTCCACTAAAGGTTGTGTGCCGATAAATGGCGAGAAGACTAGCTTGCAACTAGTATATACAAGAGGTGAGAGAAGACTGCTCTCAACCTATGCCCACTGACTCACTCTGTAACGGCTCTAGTGTAGATGCAACATGCATACCACTAGGGCTAGAGCTATGATGACACTCCTGATGCAAGTATCGAGTGACGACCTGCGTGGCTCCACAATGCACAATACCAGTGTCGGTCATCGCATAACTAACAACTCTCACTGCAAATGCACCAACCGCATAAGCAAGATCATGTCTCGAGACCAAAAGGTCAGACATGAGAGACACAAAAGCCGACGAAACATGCACTATGTGTGCCAGCCTATCCCTGTCAGCAACCTCAGTGGTTCCATATGCATCCTCATCAAGAACCACCTGACTATGCATCACCATGTCAACATCGTCTGGCAAAGGCATATCTGTTGAGAATGACTGCAAAATCAAAAAATCAACACCAATGCAATCACACACAGTTGTCTGAAGGACACTGTCACCCTCAAACGTATCAGATGCATCATAGAACAATGCATCGGTCTCTGGCTCAACTGATGTCATCTCAACTTATGACTGACCAAGCTGTGCATCCCCAGAGATACCACTGTCTGCGTGAACGTCAAAAGAAGACAAATACACAACCTGCTCTCCATGCAGCACATCCACAAAAAAGACACGCCTCGTCTCTCGTTCCAAACATGGATGCAAATAAACAGAGACTACACCGCCTCGTGTGTCAAAAATATGCAAAGCGTAATACCAGACCACTCCTAACACCTCTGGCTATCACCAATGTTCCCCTATGCATCTGAAATAATCGCTCTCCAAGCAATACACAATGTCCACTACTCTATAATTGATGCACTGAAATGAGACTCAGGCTGAGTCCTGGTACATAACATACATCTCGTAGCGTAAGCAATGCACCGCTAGGTAAAGACATGCATACATCTCCAGCACCCTCTATGTCATATGATGAATCATCAGCGAACTGCACACAACCAAGTCTCCCACTAGAAAAGAGCAAAATAAATCATGGTGTGGCGTCACATGAAAAACTGCATGCTCGTCTAGTAGAAAACGCGTAGGCAATGTGCTATTACAAGATACAAAGTAGTCTGAAGGCAAGCTAGACTCAAAAGTGACATACCCATCACATGCATACTCTCTAGCATCTGTCCTCAGAATAGCACCATGCATCTGCCTCTTTCGCTGCCTCATATGCCAGAAGCAACGACGCCTAATGTACCCATCGTGGCCGCAGTGCCAACATGCGATCGTGAGCGAGAACCGCCTCTAACCTAAAGCGTCTCCATATTTATTCCAAAACTATGACAAACAAGTGGGAGGTAACTCGACCACTACACAATGCTCAAAAGCATGATCAATCGCATCAAAATCGATGCTCACATATGCATGAAACAATTCCTCATCCTCCAAACTCTGCAAGCATAAACTGCTCAATCAAGGGTAAAGCACATAACCATATACACAAGTAGAGAGCAAACTAGCTCAAAACGCGTCCCACAAGAGACACTGTCTACAAAAATCTGTGAAACTTGTGACTAGCATGTATTGTAGCCACACAAGCATAAGCAAATCCTCACTCCTGCGAGAGTGGGTACAAGAACACCAAACCGTGTCCAAACTAACAAAACTTGTCAAAGTGAGAGTAAACACTCGATCACTATCAAAGTGGGAATATATCGACCACTATACCATTAAAGAGCATATTGCGAACACGCATAAACCATGGCGAGAATCTGGGAAAAATTCGACATAGTTTCCCTTGAAAACTGAGCAAAAACTCAAAAAATCTCACCAAATACGCATGATAATAGACAGTGTCTCAGTAGAAAAATCCACAAATGGTCTACATGCAATGCCAAAAGCCTCACAAACTGGCTCACTCCTGACCGAGTAGCTCTATGGACGAGTACTTGTCCAAAAAACACTGTAAACCTGGTACCTGCGAGCCATAGCTAGCTCAAATTGTATCCGCATAATGCATACATAGCATGAAACTGCACAAAACCATGGCTAAAAAAGCTCTCTGAAATGCCCCACACAGTTAAACAATGTGCATGAAACCGCATCTGGATGTGTAACGATCCAAAAGTCACATCCCAAAGTATCACTTGCATACACAAAAATAAAAGTGAATTCTCTCTTAAATAGCACCATAGTGTGCGATATATAGCCAAAGATGCAAACCGCATCACTCTCTACACTGTAGGCATCAAACTTTAAAACCTCGATATGTCGAGATTGTTGACATGCTGTTGTAGAAAATTCAGCCGCTCAAAATTTCAAAATTTTGATATGACCAGCACGTTTGGAACGTGCCAAAACCTTAGGGTAGACTCCTGAATCACATGTATCTGAATCCGGGTGAGAGAAATATGCCAAAAACCTCTGTGGTTCGGCCCAAAAACGCAACATAAACTTGTTGTTGTTGCACCTGTTGTAATTCAGAGAAGAATTTAAAAAAGTGAGCATCACCATCATGGCCGAAATGTGCCAAAACCCAACCTAAACTCTTGGATCATATCCATCAGACTCCGTGCGACGGAGATATGCAAAAAACATTGTTTCGGGAGCTAGAAACAATAAAAACTAGATGCAAGACTTCTTGTTCCTGTTCTTTTTTTGCAAAATTCAGCAATGGCTTGCTACACAAGCTCTCTACAACTTGAATATACATGCCTAAACTGAGATCTGACACCGTCGAGCTGTATCCACCTCCGTCGAGCTCAAGCCGCCATAGCTGAGCTCCATCGTTTTCGTCTCGTCGAAAAGCCATCGCACGCGTCGTCAAAGCTCTGATACCAATTGTGAGTATGCGAATGCGGTGCGTGTGTTGAGAGTGAGAGAGAGAGAGAGAGAGAGAGAGAGAGAGAGAGAGAGAGAGAGAGAGAGAGAGAGTACACAGGATGTGGGTGGAGCTCCCAAATCTCACTGTATGAGCACACTATGAGAATGAGTGAGAGCTCCTTATTCTTTGTATGTATAAAGAATAAGGAGATAAATGTGGGCGGCCGGACACTGGCCGACGGACATGGACAAAGCAAGGTGAGGCACACCGCCTTTACCTAACATAGCCTAGAGAGAAAAGGTGTCTGTATTTGACCTAAAATGGGCTATGGAATAAAAGGCAATGGTAAGACCAAGGCTAAAGTATTGAACAAGACTTAGAACATTCACAATCCACGAGGATTTGGTTAATGGTTTGACATATTTTACCAAGAACAAAATGACCTAAAAATGACCCTGAGATAGTAATTTTCAGATTCCAAGAAGCATATATTATATAGGATACTGGGCATAAAGATGTCAAAAGATCAAGAAATGTCCATTATGATCTGGTAGATTCTTTGAGTCACCCAACATAATTTTCTAGGATGAAACCAAGTTCAAAACGATCTTCGGACCTCGATTTCAGTGTTCCATGATCTGTAGGGTGTCGTACTACTTTGTGTCCATGGACAGGAAGTCACAAAGAGGATACTATCTCTTCATGCTTGGGATGTATTTTGACGATGATGACTAAAATTGAATGATTTTTCATCAAAATGTATGTCAAATTGCATGCTTGGTCGGATCTTTGATAAAGTTTGAAGCAAAAATTGGTCATTTATGTAAGTCAAATGTGGAATTCCTTTGGAGCTTGAAATTCATGAGAAAATCGTGAAATTTTTGTTGATGTGTATGCCAAAAATGCTAGTATGAGTTTAGATTTGAGATCAGGGTTAAGTTGGTGGATTCCGGGGCTAATTTGACCTAAATTGGCCCAAAAGGGCAAAAAATTATCCTTTTTATTTTAAAGTTTTTGGTCAAGTGGATGGGAGAAGGATTGTAGGAGTGCCACGTGGTGGTAGATATAACCCACATGCAAGAAGAAGGGGAAAGTTTCTAGGTATATAGTAAAAAATGACACTCTCTAATGGTATTGCTTGAGGAGAGAAGTCCTTAGAGAGAGCTCTACTCCCCTTGGCTATGGTGGGCCTACATGTGGTTGCCTTCCTCACAGGGCGTGCATGCTCGGTTTCCCCAATGCCATCAATGGGACACTACCATTAGTGTTCATCATTTGAGATTCTTGACTTCGGGTTCACACCCAAGGGGACCCATGGCTAGCCCCTTTAAGATGCTCCCCATGAGGGGTTTTTCCCAAAAGCATGGTGAATACTCATGGTGCCATGAGTGTTCCATAATGGATTAAATGGGTAGAATGTGATGAGCCTTGCATGTACAAGCTACAAATAAACAAAAAACTTTTGTTTTTTGGCTATTTTTTAAATAACCCAGAAAAGAAGGGAGGAGGAGTTTTTGGACATTTTTATTAGATTTTCAAAGTGTGTGCTTGAGGAGGAAGAAGAGAATAGGTTTTGGAAAGCAAAAAATGAGTAGGAATCTCTTTCTCTCTCACACCATCATCGACTAGGGTGGCTTTCATTGTTGTCAGGCAAGTTTCCATCATCATGTGGTTTGTTGCATAAGCTTTCGACAAGAGAATTATTTTTTATGGGAGGTTTTTGGAGCCAGCTTAGAGCTATATAGGAAGTGGATTCTTGGATTTCAATTTGGAAGTGTTCATCAAGGTGTATGCCCATTGGATTTCACAAGTATGGTTGATTTGCTATGTTTCGATTATCAAATTCTTGAATATGAGTTAGTTCACAATTATTGGCTCTTAATTCTCTTTCTAATCATCTCTATCTCTCTTTGAATATCTATAGTTAGTCTTTAATTACTCTAAAGTACTATTTTCACACTCTTAATTAATTTAGCTTAACTCCTCTCATAGCCAAAGGCTTGCCAATCTCCCCTTGAGCAACAACTTTCTTGAAATCTTCTTGAAGTAAGCTCGAGGGGAAAATCAAATGGGGTGAAAAGAGTAAGACATATCGTCTAATGGGCAAGATAACAATTTGTAGTAGATTATGTAAAAATTTGCCAACAAGTGTACATTAACAACATGTGGATCATCAGCAAGTGATCATTCAAGGTTCTATGCAGGATATGGAAAGTCAGAATCGTAAAGCGAGGCAAGTGGTAATCGTTAAATTAGGTAGGTTTGAAGGATGGGATCTTTCGGACTTCTACAAAGTTTATGAGTAGGTTATGGAAGATAAACAAGTAGAGGAATATGAAGCGATGGAAAAATTTTCTTTAATTGTGATTCTAGAATGGAAAGATTATGTTGAAGAAATCCAAGAAAGCCGCACATGGAACCACCCAGATAGAGTTTAAGAAAGATTTGAAGGATGGATATTTTATTCGAGATAAGAAGAAAGTTAGACAGCAGAGTTTTATGAAGTGGATTCAATAGTGTAGCAAAGGTCTATCTACTCCAAAACTATTATGAAAGTTTCAAAAGAGGTTTGATCAATTGTCTACAAATGAGTAAAAGTCGAATCCGAGTGCTAAATTCAAGATGGATATTGGGTTTTGGTTTATAACTAGTTTATAACAGTAGCCTCAAATAATCAATATATAGCTTTGTAGAAGATTATTGAACTCAATGCTCATAGTTTGAATGAAACATATGGTATAAACGTTTAACAATGAACACAAGCTACCCAAAGGTGACCTTAGTAATCCATGATTTGCTATGAAAAGGTCCTCTCAAATGGAAAGTGATGCACATCCAATTTGTATAGAGGTACTGCAAAGAGTCACCGAATGGTGTGTAACCATTGACGATGTGGCAATAAATCCAATTCTCAATAACTTTGCCACTGACAACTTGAAGTCGTTGGGTTTGCAACTGGAAATGTTGCTCATCACTAAACACACATACCATTGCATGAAAGACATCAGACTTTAGATCAAAGAGATGTTAATCCAGACGCAAAGTGCCGGAGGAGTGTTGGATCAGAGAGCAAAAGCTTTACTTGAGAATAATGTCACCAGCAGCAGAGGACCCAAGACTCATATGACCTCAGAGAGCAGGAAGTCAATTTAAAGAATCTATTTCACCTGGTTCGCATTACAAGAAAGATGATGCAACAAGAAAACCAGATGGTCTTAAATTTTTTCGAGTTGTTCCAGATTCTCTAGTGCTGCTATATGCCATCCTAGCTAAGGAAGCATAGCTTCCATGATTCTTCCTAGCACTCTGTCCCACACCCTGATCCAGCAAACCAACAATGATATATCAAGATAGTGAACAGGTTCAGAGAGTGGTATAAAGACGCCACTACTGAGTGGCTAGCATGGAATCAAGCTCTACAAGATGCTCTGAAGAAAAATTAGGTTAATAATATGATCAACGACCTTTAGAATTTTCAGTTGAAGATGGGCCGGTGGAAGGTGCAGTTCCGACGACTAATAAAGATTACAAACCAACTACTATAGCTAACAGTGAAAGACTCTAAGATTCCTGAGTGGCAAGTATCTAAAGGGTAGTATAAGAAGGTTATACAACCATGTGAGGGTATCATGTGGCTTCAAATCAGCTCTTACAAAGGGGAGTCAACCCATGAAGTTAGAAGACTCCTTTGGCAAGATGTACAACTCATTTGGACTCATCCATGACTCATCAAGTACACATGGAAGTCATATGACTAGCTACCACATAGGATCTCACTAGATAAGAGGTATTACACATGAAGTCTCTAACAAGATACAAGGTAGGTTTCAGAAAGAGTAGTTGGTTGCATGGGACAAATCCCACACACCCAACAAGGCATGCCCCTCGTTGGAGTGGAGTGCTAGTCTAGAGTGACTAGCCTGATAGAGCGACTACTTGAGTCTCCTATGTATGGTACAGTGTACTAAGCCATAGAGATCAGGGGTTGACCATTCATAGCCTTGAACGTTGCTTCATAGGGGGGTGATAAACCTTTTTTTAAGAGGAGAGATTTGCCAACTACCCCTTGGATGATGGGTATGTTCTCTACAAAGTAGAGTTTGCATCCCCTGTATTGGTGACTTGAGAAGCCACATTCTTGTTGAAAGTCACGATAGCCCAATTTATATAACAATTAATATCCCTTTACTTTTCATATCTCCCGTGGTAGCCCTTCATGGGCAAGGCTACTAGGGTGGTGGCTATGTGCAGCTACTCTTTCTCGAGTTGTTGACGCCTACAACTGACGCCTTTCTACTATGCTCTTTGATGATTTTCAGTAGCATGGTTGTCACTTCTGTTTCAAAAGAGGGATCTTAACCTCAAACCTAATATTTTTTTAAATTGCTAACCAAAAAGTTGTGTTACTCCTTCGTACCAGCAAGGTGTGATTGTAATGAATCCATCTGGGATAAAGGCAAGGCTAATCATGAACTTCATATAAACTTGCATAAAAAGTGAATGGCATCACCAAGTGCACACTTTCAACTAAAAAGTATGTTTCATTCTCCTTAATGAAGAGTGATTGTGGGTGATTAAACAAACCAAGTGCCCTTATGCATGATGACTCTGTTGGTAAGCGCAATAGGATCAAAAGAAATTGATAATCTAACTTAGCTTCCATGAGAGGGATGAGGCTAAGGCTCTCTGCCCACTTATAAGTTTTGGACAAATTCTCACAATAATTCCCACATTGTGACTTACCTCAACATCATGAGCTTTTGTTCGAGACGCACCGCATACCTAGCTAGGTATGCGGTGTGTCTCGAACAAAAGCTCATGATGTTATGCATTGAAAAACGTTGAAAAAGACTTCGCTTTCCTACATTAGAAAATTTCTAAATCTTCTTGTGTAAAGGCAATGATGAGAATCCTTCTCATTGGTGGGCTTGTGTAATGACTTGCCTACTCACACTATCCCAGTTGCTTGCACACTCTATCACGCTCCAGCAACTATAATTATAGGTGGGCAGAGAGCCTGAGCCTCATCCCTCTCATGGTTTAGAGCAACCATAGTCGACGCGGTTAGCCGATGTGCTAAGATTGGAATCAGAACTTGGCTAGATCTCCAATATCTTTCACTCACAAGGAAGCTAAGTTAGATTATCAATTTCTTTTGATCCTATTGCGCTTACCAACAAAGGCATCATGCATAAGGGCACTTAGTGTGTTTAATCACATACAATCGTCCTTCATTAAGGAGAATGAAACATACTTTTTATGCCATTCACTTTTTATGCAAGTTTATATGAAGTTCATGATTAGCCTTGCCTTTATCCCAGATGCACTCTATCGCGGGGCACCCTTACCCGTGAACGTTGAGAGCCTAAGGTTGTTGACCCTAGCAATGTCTACACCGCTCATAGATACAGGCTAGATCCCAAAAGCTGGGAAAGTTGGCCATTGTGGACCACAAAGTGCAAAAGCAGTGCTTGCATACTAAAAATGTCCTTCTCTCTTTAATTTAGAAGACCAAATAGTATTTTCATCTCTCTCTTGGCCTATGTATGCATGAAGCTTTAATATACAACTATGGAGTGCTTACAATGCTCTTAAAGCACTCACAAACCTCCTTCTTCCATTCCTATATGTTATGTATTTGCATCTCTATAGCAACATCACAAAAATGAGGCTTCTCCTTAATTTAAAGCCCCTCTCTGTTATGGCTAAATAATCATGATTATTGACTTGTTCTTTGTGTCTTACCATCTCAATCTTCAAAGGCATATCTGGTTAACATAATTTAATATGTATGTTTTTGAGAGTTAGACTTGATTATGAAATCTGAAAGTAAATTCGTGCCATTTTGTTAATTTTTTGTGTGTCCAACATGCTTAAATTTGAAGTCTTGCCCATTTTCAAGTAAGTTTAACACTTTTTTTGAAATGATTATTCACCATTAGAAAATACTTTTATTTAGTGCCACAACCAAGAAGTTGGGCAATCATCCACAAAGGGCGTGCCTAATGTTGACAAACGACGTACCTCATTCAAGAAGCCAATGTCTTTTATGCTAACTAGTCATTGGTTGCAATGGTGAAGAATGCTTTACTGGTCTAACTGCATACAAAATCAAGTTTTTGTATCCTCAAAATAGTTTAAAGGTGGTTTGATACTCACTTGATATCCTCTCTTTCCATCTTTTATGACATGCAATTTTCACCTTCAACATTAGTGCCTTTTATTGCTTGGGGCTTGGCTTACATTATGCCTTACTAAACTATTGAACTCTTTGGAACCATTGTGAACCTCTGGATAAGGCTTGTGTACGAAGGCCCACAATACCATCTAAAATTTTATTTCTAGCATCTTCTATCCAATCCTCCTTTGAACAGTTGCAAGATTTAGAGATGTTTGCAAGAGTGACAAAAGATATCTGGGATTTTGAAAAAAATTGAGTTTACATTTTTCCCGAGTTTACATTGTCCACGGAAGCCCAAGATCTATGGTGCTAAATCATCCCATCGTAGATCCCATCTCCTCCCATGCGCATGTGAGATATAGGCGAGGGTTGCTCGGGTTGGGGCGACGGGCTCAATGGCTTACATTCCATTTTCAAGGTGCGATGATTGGCTTATGCACCCAATTATATGAGTGCTCGGGCTCTGTCTTGGACTTTTCATTGCTGATGCTTTACCTACCGTTGAGCACTGTAGTGTTTTGGGGGATTTCGACATGCTAGAGGACCCATGTGACAGGGTGGGAGGTAGCCACACTACTCAGCATGGCAGTCAACTATCTCTAGGGCGATATTGTGTATGAAACTGCGATTGAACGGTGTATGGCGTCACGAGGCTTTTTTGTGGTAGCAAGGGGGCTTGGAGTTCCCTTGATGTGATCGGCACCTGGGGTGCTAGCCTCTCAAGGCCGGACACACCCGCAATGAAACCCTCACTTTCTAGATCTAGAAGGGAAACCTAGGAAATGACCTCCAAAGCTCTTAACACCCCCTCTCAGATCTTGGGTACACAACAAAACCATGAATGTGGGGGCCTCCAAGAGTGATGAATGAGTCTGACAAGTTCAGTCCACATTGCATCAATCAAACTGTCTATCAAGAGAAAACCACAGGCCCAAGATAGGATAGACAATCCTGTCCACCAAGGGCAAATGAATGTAAGCAACCACCATTATCGTCTGCCAAGTTCTAGAAACCTGTGTGGCCAGACAATCTAAAGCTCTACCGCATGTACACCATGTTGTGTGGACATGTCAGCAATAGCTATGGTCTACGGGAAAGAAAGTAGGAGATTGTCCGCACCTCCTCTAGGAACAAGTCAAAGCTAACATGCTCCATATTTCTGCTCTCAATGGTAAAAGTCAACATACATGTATCCTATAAGACAGTATCACAAAGATATACAAACATTCACCCACAACACTAAATTTCATGTGCTAGTGCTTGCATGGCACTAGTGCTTGCCTTCTAAAATTCCAAGATGAACAATATGATAGCATGAAAAGGTGATGCAAAAAGTAGTGTCCTTGACACTTCTTGTGTGGCACTGATGGATGGTGCTTTAGCACACTTTTTTTAGGTTCTTGTGAAGACTAATAATTTTAAGTTTTTTAAAACTTTGCCCCCAACGACTTTAACGATTTCTTGGCTTTTGTCTGTCCGTCTGCCTTTCACGCGTGCTGTTGTAGCTAAGCGCCTCTCTTTGGAGTCTGAGCTCTCGTTCCCTCTCCCTGGAGTCTGAGCTCTCTTTCTCTATCTCTGCTTACATGCCATGCAACAATCTACAACAATCTGCCTCCATCTCTCAAGAGCCTTCTCTTGAAGCAAGCAAGCATGGCTTGTGTAGCCCTCTACCTCATTAATGTCTACCTAGCTTGATGTAATCCATATTACAGTTGATAGGTATTGGTGTGGCTGGAGAGAATCATGGCTGGAGAGAATCTGCAGCAGGGTATTGGTGTGGCTGATCAGATGTGGCAGCAAGAATTTGAACAGCAGCAGCCTTCTCTCTACTCTCAATGTAGATGGCAGCCCATGAATAGATGCATCAGCAGGTTGGGAGAGGAAATTCAGCACCAACATGTTTGTGAGGGTAAGAATAGCTTGGAAGAGGAGGGGATGTTGCAACGGAGGCATTGGCAACCCCACACGAATACACGCACCAATAGGTTGGGGGAAGAAATTCAGCACCAGCCCATGTGTGTAGGTGTGAACAGTTTGGAAGAGGGGGTGTGCACCAGAACCATTATCTACACAATTTGCAACTTGCAATGCATCCCACATCTATGGAGGCATCAATTGGACACCACCAACATCCAAATGTGGATCACATTGGATGGCAGCCCATGATTGTAGACAATGAGTTTGGTTGCAATGAGCAAGCTTCAAATCCAATGGAGTGGTCTCACTCATCTGAAGATCATGTAGAAGACAATCCAATACATGACAGGTTGCCCCCTCATGGCCACACCGAGTACTCAACTTCAATTCGCCAAGAAGCCACACGCAGGATGCGACAATATTGGGCCATGACAAAACGAGAGAGCCGTCAAAGGAAAAGAGAATGTGATGCATCATGCTTATCAATGCTGGAAGATATGAGTACAATTTGCACAACAATGGTGCTTTGCTGGCAAGAAGCTACAAAAGGCATGAATTGTGAAGCTAAGAAATCCACCTTTCGATTGCTTTTAGAGAAGCCAACTTTTCGACAGTTACACCATGGAGTAGAGAAATCTATACTCTCCAACATACAGGGTACAGTCACCAAAGTCAAAGCATCATTGTCTGAAGAGGAGCTGAAACTTAAAAGGGCTTTATGCATGATGCTGGTGAATAGCGAAGGGGATCCATCAAGGTCTATAAGCAATTCGGAGATGGCGAGGCTCACAGGGCTGCATCGACGAAATTTTGCAGCAGCTAATGAACGATTAAAACAAGCTGAGGCAGGAGCATTTCCATTGCAATTATGCCGACGCCAACTGCCTCAAAGCCGTTGCATCACACAGGAGATAAGAGACAATGTTTTTGCTTTTTGGAAAACGGAGACGCGAGTGCCGCCAAACAAAAAGGATGTGTGCCGGAAACGTCTTGGACGAAAATCTTACATTAAGCATCCAATACATTTGCTTGACGAGTCACAAGTAGGCTCTGAAAATTCTTGAATTATTTTGTTCTCTTGTATGCAATAGTATAGGTACCATGCGTACATAGGTAGTATTACATCAAGTATAATGTTGTCTATCAAGCCCGAGAGGTGTGTAGGCTCCAAAAGGTAATCTTTTGGTACTTTCGGAGGACTAGCATTCATGAGGGGAGTCAAGTACCTCAAGTATACATAAAAGCAATCAAAGGTGCTTTGGGGCAAGCTGCATAGACTCTTCAATACTACCAAATTTTCTATATGCTACTTTGTAGGTGTATATTATCTTGAAGATTACCTTGAGTACCTACATGTAGATGGTAGTAATACTCTCATGTCATCACAGGGGTTGGTGCTCAAAAGCACCAATGTAAACTCATAATTCCTATTTGGGTACTTTTGGATGACCAATGTACATTCAATGGTAGTTTAAAACAACCTTTGTGAACTCATAGGTCCTTTATAACAATGCATGTATACTATTAGGTCCTCTTAGGGTACTTGGAAGCTTCAAAGGTACCTTGAGATTAGGTAGAAGCTACCATGAGACCAAACATGTACTTCCAAAATACCAAATCTAGGTATAGGTACTTTAGAGGTAGTCTTTGTGGTGCTTATTAAAGTACCAATTGCAGGGGCTTAGGTACTTTGCCGAAATTGATACTTCTTAAAGCTAGCATGAGACCAAACATGTACTTCCAAAATACCAAATCTAGGTATATAGGTACTTTAGAGATAGTCTTTGTGGTGCTCATTAAAGTATCAATTGCAGAGGCTTAGGTACTTTGCAGAAATTGATACTTCTTAAAGTACCATTTACAGTGTCTAAGGTACTTTAGTACCTAATGAAAGGTTTAGGAAAGTACCATGTTAGGTAGAAAATTCAAGTTACAATGACTTTGACCTTGTTTTGACTATAGGTTTTGATGAGATTTACTTTTCATTGGACATGTGGAGCTCTATAGGAGATTTCAAATGCAGTATCCACACATCAAGATCTCTTTCAGATGTTTTGAAGGATTGAAACACTGGTTTCTTCGCAAGTTGAAGGATAGGTACACTTGCTGTTGTATTGCTCACATACAGATGATATACATCAAGGAAGAATTCAACCAGATGAGACAAAACAAGACAGGAGTGCACAATGAAGGGTGTGGATGCAGTTGTGATATATGCTTCATAGAAGAGGTCCTAGGAAAGTGTGGAGTTGCTGCATACACGCACAATAGCATCAACAGCTTGGCTGAAATGGTATTATGTCCAAAGCCAGATGAGTCTACATTTCATAAACTGTCTTGCTTGAAGGGAGAATATGATCGATGTGGATCAAAGCGATTAGTGATCTATCCAAGAGAAAAATATGAAAATGCATTCCAGATTTCAGTAAAGGTGTTTGAAGATGTTGCGTCAGCCCATCAAGAAGGCAAGAAGCGCAAGGATCTATTGGTCAAGGAGATGGGATGCAAGGACTTTACATCCTTCCTTCAAAATCATCTAACCATCTACATCAAACACAATTTTATTGCCAGGTGGCAATCTCAACAATTCAAAGACTGCATTCAAAGGTTTCCTAGAGACGTGGTAGTCTCTGTTATAGACTTTGCTAGAAATTACTCTTTCAAGGATAAAAATGAAATCCAATCAATACATTGGTACTCTTCACAAGTCACCATCTTGGTGCACATCACTTATGTTTGGGACGAGGCTGACAGGGTCTTAAAATATATACATTTTTACATGTCTGATGACAAAGAGCATGACACATTGTTTGTACAGCATTGTATGCAAGTTCATAGTGTGTGGCTACAGGAGCAAGGTTTCAACTTCTTGAAGCGTCACTGGGTCTGGTCAGACGGATGTGCTGCTCAATTCAAGGCATCTAGACTATTTTTCTTTGTGTCAAGGTATGCTAGCTTCCTTTGACTCTTAAACAAGTGTGCGAGTTTTGTGTTCTTGCCTAGTCTTTGAGACGTGTGATTGATCTAGGTACTACTCTTTGACTGGCATTGAGATGCTTTGCATCGGGCCATGGCAAAGGAGAGCATGATGGGGCTGGTGCTATCGTCAAAAGGGCTCTGACACATGAGCAATTGAAACCTGACGCTTGGCACATGAAGTGTGCCAAGGATGTGGTCAATTTCTTGAAACATAAATTTCATGATTAAAACACCCACTCAGAGGTGACTCGATTTTTTTGGGATGTCGAAGTGGCTGATGTACCTAGGGAGAGGAAATGGAATTTCAAGCGAGTGGAAGGGTCACGCTCATTGCATTGTGTGAATGGACACTCTATGAATGACAAGTGTGCACTGCACTATAGAGCTCTCTCATGTTTTTGTTACCCTTATATGTCACCAACGCTGGAGGTGACGCCTTAACAACACACATGTCGAGAACTGGAAGTACATCAGCATCGAACTCTTGGATGGCAGCGATGGAGAAAGCGATCAATCAAGTGACGACAAAGGATCAGATTTGCCTATGTATGGTGGACATCACGATGCAATCAGTGACGCTCTGCATGTAGGTGACAACTTTGCCACAAATACGAATGAAGATGGAGCAGACTTCTACCTCTTGAGGTGCTCAAAGGAGAAATACAAAATAGCATGAGCGCTAAGAGATTCTTGGGACAATTGCATTTTTCCAAATTCATATCTGGTTGAGGGATACTACTATGAGCTAGTTGATGGTACCAAGGATGTTTATTACATCCCTCCTGAACATCCAAAAGTGTTGTTGGCATCACACTTGGTTTGATCCATCAAGATACCCTTGGAACCCTTACATGGTGAGCCACATAAGTTCAGATTATCTGTAGAAGTTTATGAAATTGTGTACAATAGCATGCCAATGGTCTTGTAGGTCTTTCTATATTGGAGCATGATAAACAGTTGTTTTGTTGCAATTACTGTTCGTTGTAGTTGAGCCCTCCAAAAACACATAATCACAAATGTAGCCTCCTGATTCTTACTTCTTTCTTTTTGCAACATATCATTAAATTTGGTACTTTAAGTACTATAGTTCAAGTTTCAAGCACTTTACTGTTTGTTCAGGTACTTATAGGGGGTATCTAGGTAGTCTTAAAGTACCAATCAGGGGTTCTAAGTGCATGTTCTTCATTGTAGAAGTGTGCAGATTAGGTACTTTAAGTCTCATGAATGCACCATATCTATAAATTTGGTACTCTAAGTACCATTGCTGGTAGTCTCCCAGCATTGTCACATGTATTTGTCTGAAGATAGTGTACCATTGTGGGTGGTTACATAGTCCCTTTTTAAAATACATGTTTGCACATTGGGTACACCAAGTACCATGGTTGGTACTTGTAGTGCTACTTTCCAGTGGTAGAATGCTAAAACAGCATGATTGTAATGACAAGAGATCTCCAATCTTGAAACATAGCATGGTAGTAGAAGCCTTCATTTGCCTGTCTCACACACCATTCATAGCCACAACCAAGCACACACTACCCACAAAATAAATTGAGTCCAAAACGACAATGGTGACATAATGGAATAATTATAAATTCAATTTTCGTGTTGCCGACTAGTTACATGTTACAGAGGCATTCTAAATGTTGCCAGAAAAAACATCCCTCATGGGAAGTAGGCATATACATGGCTTTGTGGAGAGTGTTAGCTTACAAATAGGTAGCTGTAATGACAAGTCTGTTTATACAAGGGGTTGCTACAAAACTTGGCTTCACAAAATTACATAAGTTCTTTACAAATACACCACTACATGACAATGTAGAGACACTAGCGCTTAAAGAGCATTGGCATCAATTGTGGCCCTTTCAAGTATTGTTCATAACTGGTCATCTTTCTACCACGTCGAAGTGCAGCTTTAACATAGTTGTCCTCCAATGTAGGCTTCACATTATTGAAGGTGACATCTTTGGCTGACCTATCTGTAGCATCACGCCATTTCACAAGAGCCTCCTTCATGACCTTGGACAAGAAGTCACTACGCCGCTCCTCTAGGCTAGGTACAATGATGTAGGAACCGGGAGGATTCTAATGGCATTTATAAAAACTGTTGTCAATCAATAGCACATTGCTCGCATCGTATCGTCGAACCAACTTCAGAAAATTTTTCAGATTCTTGAAAAAAATTGGTTTTCCACCTGCCATGGAGAATGTGGCTACATCACATAGCTGTTGTCCTAACCATCCACTGAAGTAGTCACAAATCTCCTTAAAACCTGTAGAGACTATTCTATCCACTCTTTCTAGCATTGCTGAACTCCAGATGTAAATATTTGCCCAACCCACAGCCCAAGCTAAGAACTGTTTTGCATCCTTGGGAACGAAGAGGTACCTGAAAACTACAACAATTCCCGCTCGATGGGCATGCATAAATCATACATATAGCAAAAATTCTAAAAATGGCTTAATCAACCTGTCCCTCGCCTCTTGGATGAGGTCGAATGCAGTAGTTTCCAGATCAGGAGGGTTAGATTTAAACCATGAAGCGCAGAGAACACCATTAAGATCAAACACTAATGCTGGTCGTGTAGGGTTATCGAATGGCAACGATGTGATTGTGCTTGGAACATAGGGTGGTGGATCTTTGATGATTATTATTTCCTCGACGAGCAGTTTGAGAGTCCCCTTTTCTTTTGGTATCTCTGTAAAAGACATGGTTGCAAATTGAAAAGGAATAGACTAAGCACCTTTCGAACATTGTACAAACATGACCGTTGCAATAAAGCAAAAAAGACAAATGGAGGCCAACATAAAATTCTCATTTGTATTCCAAAAGGAAGAATCAAAGATTCTTGACATTACAAGAGAGTGAAGACACTAAGTGACAAATGTCGCAATTTCTTGCAAACACGAGGCTTTGGGGGTTGGGAAATATTACTGGGATGTCGGAGGGGAGTACTTTTCATGGGGAACTTCTTCGGGGGAGGCAGTGACTCCGGAACTTCCTTGCTCGTCGCTTTTATATCTCCACCTGAAACCAAGACCCGCTCGACTTACACGCAGTTGAGCATGAACATAAGTTACAGAAATGACACTATCAATGAGCTTGAACCTACAAACTTCCTCTATGTGCTAAGATGCTTTTCTTGAACAATTCATGCATAAAGGAGGTCTCACCATCACTCTCATCCTCTGCTTTGTTAGATTCCTGCTGTGAACGGGTGATATCTGCTGCTCGCGCCTTTTTGGACTGTCCAGCTGCAACATAAAGGGGGGACAATAAAAATCATTCAATGCCTATAGGGATCCAAGTCCTATGGCCAAAACAACTTACCATCATCGTGTTTCTTTCGCTTCTTTGAGATCTTCACCATATCACTAAGGAAGACAGGGGAATCTGGATTTGCATCACCGTGAACCATTTTTTGCACGGCTTCCACTCCCTCTTGCGCTACAGCATCCGTCAAAGTAACATCAGCATTTTCCATTGATTCGGTTACCTTTTGTTTTGGTTCACCTCTGTCTGTTCAGAGGGCTCCACCTTAACAGCTGGGGCCTTGTCACCTCCCACATACGAGCCTTTCTCGCCAGCCAGAGTTTTGTCACCTGCCAAAGATGAGCCTTCCCTACCAGTTGGAGTTGACTGATCAACACACTGCATGTCTGTGTCCACAGTGGGGGCGTCGAGAGTTGCATCAACATTTCGTATTGGCACCTCAGCTGGTAATGTTGCTGCATAAGGCATATGACTGGAATCTACCACTGCACCACAAAAGTGTGCAAAATAAGCTAAAAGCATTCTTAACAAACTCTAGTAATCAAGGCACACATGGAGAATAAAAAACCAAGCATTGACTTTGCCGATTTCGGAACACTTTGCTTACAGGAGGGGTTGGGACATACTTTCTAGTGTATGTATCACCGCAAAACACAAAGAATGGTATCACCGCATGGATGGTCCAGCAAAACACAAAGAATGGTATGTATCACCGCATGCTAGTGTATACACACACACACACACACACGACATCGTAACCCACAAAACCTAAATCACATGCATCACAAGCTCCTGGAACAATCACTTTGGCCTGCAGTTGACTCCCATGCTTGCCAGCTGTGGGACATAGCAACATTGAATCGCCTCTCTTCACTTTCACTAGCAAGCTCTCACAAAATTTGACTTGAGCAGCACATGTAGCTTCTGATGTTACCAGATCAAGCAGTTCTTTTTGCACCACAAAGGGGAAGTAAATATTAGTCCATCTGTCCAAGATTAAAAGAACTATCATGATTACTTATACATATAGTACCAAGGGATAGCAAGGGTATGTTGAAACCACCAATTGCAAGTATTGTCAAAAAAGTAGCAAGGATACACTGTAAGGACTTATGACAGTACCAAGGATAGGCTCAGAGTACCAATCAAAAGAACTTACCATTGAAGGTACTTTGCAAAAAAGTAATAGGTACTTTCACAATGTACAAACACATGCATGGCGCTTTGCAAAAAAGGCAAATATGTACTTTTACAATGTACAAACACATGCATGGTACTTTGGAAAAAAGGCATATGTACTTTCACAATGTACAAAAACATGCATGGTACTTTGGAAAAATGCATATGTACTTTCACAATGTACAACCACATGCATGGTACTTTGGAAACAAGAAATATTTACTTTGAAAGATAAATGCATATGATTTATCAATAAAACTATGACAAGTACTTTAAAATCTACCAAGTAATAAAACATTATGTACAAAGAACCTATGTGGAACTCATGGAACTTGCAAAAAAGGAATAGGTACTTTGACAGTGTACAAACACATGCATGGTGCTTTGCAAAAAGGCATATATGTACTTTCACAATGTACAGACACATGGATGGTACTTTGAAAAAAGGCATATGTAATTTCACAATGTACAAACACATGCATGGTACTTTGAAAAAGAGGCATATGTACTTTGGGCCCAAGAAATATGTACTTTGAAAGATAAATGCATATGATTTCTTAAATAAACCTATGACAGGTACTGTAAATTCTACCAAGTAATACAACAATATGTACAAGTGCCTATGTGGTACTCATGGTTGCACCTTCAATTTGAACTACCATACAAAAAGCTTCTGTATTAATTAGCTCCAAAAAGTACCTTAAATCATAGTCACATACATGGACTTTGTGATTTCCACCAGTATCCCTCAGCTTTGTGAAGCAGTGGACAGTAAACTTCCATTGGTGCATACAAAAAGTACCATGATCATTCAATCATTATCAAATGGTAAATTTTCAGAGCATGACCTATTTGCTACCGTACCTAAGCTCTACAAAGCACCAATAATGTCTCATGGGGTACTACAAAAAGTACCATGGTGTATATTATCACATTCACGCGGTGAAATTTGACAGTTCTACCTCGTTTCTACCATCCCTAAGCTTGAGTGAAACATCTATAAGGATCCATTGGTACTTATATAAAGTACCATGTCATATTTAACCCTTGTGAAATGGTGGAGTTTAAGTAGTTCTATCTACTTACGGTGCCTTGTTAAGTACCAATAATACTCCATTGGTACAAAGTACCATGTGAAACACAATCCCAGTCAAGTGGTGAATATTGAGAGTTGATCTTGTCAACATGGTACTTACACTATCCTTTGAAAAATACCTATGGTGCTTAGACATAAAGTAAAACCTAAATACAAGGTTTACTTCTAATACACAATGTATCAGTCTTGACGCGTACCTCTATACGATCAACATCGGCTCTAATCTGGGAGTGGCTTGCATCAGCCCCAAGGGCGGTCAATGCACTTGAGAGAGCAACGATCTTTGCATCAATCACCAAAACTTCAGAATCAGAGTTACCACCTGCGCCCTTCATGCTGGCCTGTAGTGTTTGCAGCTCACTCAATTGCCCTTGAAGCACGGCTGCAGTTGATAATGTTCCCTCTATCTTCCACGTGCTTTGGCTTTTCTCTTGTAGTTGGACTTGGGCTGCACCTATTGTGCTTTTCACACACTCTAGTTTTGTCTTTCTTGCAGCCAACATCTGCTCCACTTCTGCCAAAATCTGGAGGTTAACAAAGCTGCAATTCAGATTAGACTGAGAGCCCAAACTGCCAGAAATAGATCCTTTCCGTGTCATCCTCCCATGGTCAATGCGAGACTTCGGAGTGAACTGTGTGGTCTGAGTCACCTGCTCACTGTCCTCATTGCAATCAACCCAATTCTTGAGCTTTTTTTCCATCCCACCCGGGAGCTTCTTGCAATGGTCTAGGACTTGCTCACCAAAAACAGCCAATGCAACCTTCCGCTGACCCTTTGGACTCTGCATGGCAGCTGGACATCTCTCATATACAAAAAGGGTTGAAAACTTACGCATGATTTCTTTGTTGGTTGGCATGGCTTGATACACTTTGTGAAACAATAACCTGCATTCTTCTGCATATTCTGGCCCCACTTGATGCAAGAAGAGCCTGCCACCTTTCTCCCTTTTCTTTGTGAAGACTGACATCCAATCCTCATCTGTCACATCCACATCAGACAAATGCTGGTATAGCTTGCCTTCCAAGCTCAAACCGTACTCCTCATGTAGGTCATGTCGTGTAAAGCAGAATCTAGTCTGCTTGGGATATTGCACCTTCCGAGATGCTACCATTGGATTAGAAAAACAGCAAATGTGCATGTAAAACAACCATGCGTAACTTTTACCACAAAGTACTATCATGACAGGGTGAGCCATTTATGAGAAGGAAACGCGTGATTACCATTGCTCTTATCAGAGACAGGAAAGGTGTCCTTTGACGACATACTTGCCCCACTCTTGGGCTTGCTGCTGCTAGAATGAAGCTGGCGGATGACACCTCAGCGGGCGATTTGTTTGGTAAGGTGCTTAAATTTGAAGTCTTGTCCATTTTCAAGTAAGTTTAACACTTTTTTTGAAATGATCATTCACCATTAGAAAATATTTCTATTTAGTGCCACAACCAAGAAGTTAGGCAATCATCCACAAAGGGCGTGCCTAATGTTGACAAACGACGTACCTCATTCAAGAAGCCAGTGTCTTTTATGCTAACTAGTCATTGGTGGCAATGGTGAAGAATGCTTTACCGGTCTAACTGCATACAAAATCAAGTTTTTGTATCCTCAAAATAGTTTAAAGCTGGTTTGATACTCACTTGATATTCTCTCTTTCCATCTCTTATGACATGCAATTTTCACCTTCTACATCAGTGCCTTTTATTGCTTGGGGCTTGGCTTACATTATGCCTTACTAAAGTATTGAGCTCTTTGGAACCATTGTGAACCTCTGGATAAGGCTTGTGTACCGAGGGCCTACAATACCATCTAAAATTTTAGTTCTAGCATCTTCTATCAAATCCTCATTTGAAGAGTTGCAAGATTTAGAGATGTTTGTGAGAGTGACAATAGATATCTGGGATTTTGAAAAAAATTGAGTTTACATTTTTCCCGAGTTTACATTGTCCACGGAAGCCCAAGATCTATGTGGTGCTCAATCATCCCACCGTAGCCCATCTCCTCCCTGCCCGTGTGAGATATGGGCTCGGGTTGGGGCGGCGGGCTCAATGGCTTACATTCCATTTTCAGGGTGAGATGATTGGCTTATGCACCCAATTATGCGAGTGCTCGGGCTCTGTCTTGGACTTTTCATTGCTGATGCTTTACCTACCGTTGAGCACTGTAGTGTTTTGGGGGATTTCGACATGCTCGAGGACCCATCTGACAGGGTGGGAGGTAGCCACACTACTCAGCATGGCAGTCAATTATCTCTAGGGCGATATTATGTATGAAACTGCGATTGAACGGTGTATGGCGTCACGAGGCTTTTTTGTGGTAGCAAGGGGGGTGCCAGCCTCTCAAGGCCGGACACACCCCAATGAAACCCTCATTTTCTAGATCTAGAAGGGAAACCTAGGAGATGACCTTCAAAACTCTTAACACCCCCTCTCAGATCTTGGGTACACAACAAAACCATGAATGTGGGGGCCTCCAAGAGTGATGAATGAGTCTGACAAGTTCAGTCCACCATTGCATCAAGCACAGTGTCTATCGAGAGAAAACCACAGGCCCAAGATAGGATAGACAATCCTGTCCACCAAGGGCAAATGAATGTAAGCAACCACCATTATCATCTGCCAAGTTCTAGAAACCTGTGTGAGCCATACAATCTAAAGCTCTACCGCATGTACACCATGTTGTGTGGACATGTCAGCAATAGCTATGGTCTACGGGAAAGAAAGTAGGAGATTGGCCGTGCCTCCTCTAGGAACAAGTCAAAGGGGCATTGCAGGCATCTGTGTAGCTCATTGGGCAGTTTAGAAAGTAAGAGGATCTTCTTTTGGGAAATATAAGCTTTGCTATATCAAAACAAGCTTATTTCCTGCACATTGGTGTACATAAACTTTCCCAAATTCCTTTTCTCTTGCCCTTTTCAACATTCCAAGATTGACATTGCTATCACTACACTTACAAGAAAATAATTGACTTCATACATGTTCACATGTGCCTCAAAATCTGCTTAGTGCTTTGCTTCTAAGCATAATGGGTGCAAACAGGCTGTGGGCATACCTAGGAACACGGATGGCTTTTTGACAAGCCATATAAATGGAACTGTGTTGGCTCTTGTACAAGATATACTTCGCTTCGCATGAGGTCGGTGCCTTTGTTTGAATGCAATCTTGCAAATTGCTGTTTAAGTGTACATGCACGGACGTCAACGGTTCACTAGATGTATGTGTGTGCACATGTGCCAAATTGCCAATCAAGTAGGTATGCTTGTCTGTGTGTGTGTGTGTGTGTGTGTTTTTTTTCATTTTTTGTGGTGGTGGTTGGGGGGGGGTGTTCATGCGAGCTACACGTCACATAGATGAGCACATGTAAGCACCTTCACTACTCTTAGATTCAAAGAGAGACGCAGAAATGCCTTGGCAAGTTAAGGACATAACATTTTTAAAAGCATGTTTTCCAAACCTCACATTTCCCAATGTTTGACAAGCACCCAACACCATATGCCATGTTACAAAACTAGAAATGGGAGACATCCTCTCAGTTAGAGCTATTGCTTTGTCCAGTTGGCCTGTGCGGCTAAAAAGATCAACAAAACACCCATGGTGCTTGAAGGTTGGGACAAGGCCGCAGTCTTTGCTCATCATCTCGAAACAGGTTTCGCTCGTAGTGAGAAAACCACTGCGACTACAAGCATTAAGAGCGATGAGAAATGTAATGGAATCCGGTTCTATACTTTCACCCAACATTTTGTTGAGGACATGAAATACTTTAAAGCTCTCTCCAAGGTTAGTGTATCCGGCCATTAGCGAGTTCCATGTTGCTACATCACATTCTCGAAGTTTGCATAACACCTCATAAGCTGTTGCAAGGGAGCCGCATTTAGCATACATATCGACCAGGGTATTGCCAACAAGGGGGTCATTCTCAATAAGACCCATCCTTGCAATCTCAGAGTGTATCTCTCTACCTACATTAGAGGCCCCTACAATGCCGCAAGCTTTCAGACTGCAAACATATGTGACGGCGTTAGGAGAGATGCGCTCAGCTTGTAATTTCTCAAAACAATCCAATGCTGCCTCTGCACACCCATGATCGGAGTAGCCTGTAATAAGAGCGTTCCATGCAACTAGATCTTTGACTTGAAGCTTGTCGAATACTTGCTGTGCCTTGTCAAACAAGCCAATTTTTGCATACATGTCAACTAGTGTACTGCCGACGAACAGATCGCTTTCTAGCAACCCTGCAGATTCAATTTGTACTTGTATTTCTTGACCAGTCTGTGCCGCCTCTATGTTACCACAGGCTTTCAAGCTGCACGCAAAAGTGACTGCATCCGGAAGGAAACCCTCTGATTGCATCTGCTTGAAATACTTGAGCGCCTCACAACTACGACCAGAATCAGAATATCCTGTGATAATTGTGTTCCATGACACCACATTTCGGTTTTCCATTCTGCCAAAAACCTGCTGTGCTTGTGCAAGCACACCACATTTGATATACATATCAAGCACCGAATTGCAAATAACCAGGTCTAGTTCAAGTAATCCTGCCCTTTCGATTTCAGCGTGAATTTCTCTGCCTTTGTCTACTTCTCTAACACTAGCGCAAGCTTTCAAACTGCAAACAAAGGTAACAGCATTTGGAAGAACCCCCTCAGACTGCATCTGCCTAAAACATGCAAGGGATTCTTCAAAGTATCCATGTTCTCCATACCCCGCTATCAATGCCGTCCATGAGACGACATCTCTAACTGGAAGCTTGTCAAGTACCTGATGGGCTTTTGAAAGAGAGCCACATTTGACATACATGTGAACCACACTATTGCTAAGAACAAGGTCGTTTTGCAGCAAACCCATTCGCTCGATCTCAGAATGTAATCGCCGCCCTCTTTCTGCAGCTTTTAAGCTGCTACAAGCTTTCAAACTGCAAGCAAATGTGACCGCATCTGGTGAAATACCCTCACTCTGCATCTTGTCCAAACATTGGAATACTTCATCTCCCTGCTCATGTGTGGCATATCCTTGTATCAATGCATTCCATACGACTATATCACGATTTGAGAGCCTATCAAACACTTCTCGTGCCTTCGCAACAAAACCACACTTTGCATACATATCAACCAAAGTGCTCCCAAGAAAGTAATTACTCTTCAACAAGCCTTCCCGCTCAACCTCATCATGGACTTCTTGGCCCTTTTCTGTAGCTCCTAAGATTGTACATGCTTTCAAACAACAAACATACGCCACTGCATCTGGTTTCACATTCTCCGAATTCATTAACTCAAAACAATTGAGAGCCTCCGCTGCCTGGCCATGTTCAACATACCCAGCGATCAGAGTCGTCCACAAAACAACATCTCTGATGAAGAGTTTGTCAAAAGCCTGACGTGCTCTGGATAGTAGACCGCACTTCAAATACATGTCAACCACTGCACTGCCAATAATAGGGTCCATTTCTTGCAACCCCATTTGCACAATGGTGGTATGAACCTCATAACCTTTACGGGCGTCTTTGAGCTTTGCACATATCTTAAGTGAAGAAAGTAGGGCATGCCTACTAATAAAAAAACCATCTTCCTTGTGCATATCTGTGTGCCAAATTACACGGGTATTCTGGGACCTGGTTGGAGGAGTCTTCTCAATGTTGAAAACAATAAGACTCTCACCACAGTGAAAGGTGCAGTTCCATGCATTGTAGCAAGTATTCCCATTTTGTCGAGCATTGCCATCATCCAACTCTTGCTACATGTGCTATATCAGGCTGTTACTGTCTTTTCTGAATGCAATCTTGAAAAGCTGGCACATGGGCTTGTCAATGGGTGGTTTGAAAGACACAACCAGACCATCAGTTGTTTTCTGTGCGGTGATGTGAATCAAGAGGCTCTTGCCTGGTTCTCTCAATCGATTGCATTCACTGCGTGCTTGACTTCATAAACACTTTTAGTACAAGTATCTGTGTTAGTATGACTCCGTGTACTTAAAGAAAGGATGCTATGGTGTCTTTCTGATTGCAATCTTGACGGATAGGCAGAGAAATCCGACATGTCACACCGAACGCAGCTCAGAATGGAGGCAAAAACTCCATAGGCTCTCCAGGCCTTGCGGCTGCTTGGACGAGCAATGGCGTGCAGGTGCTCGTGGTGTTCTCCAACGGAAGGAGAGCGCCGGGGGGGGGGGGAAGAAGAAGAAAAGAATTTTAGGATCAATTTTTGACACAAAACACAGGTACATTACTGCCCTTCATTAGAGCATATTTAATGGTGATTTACTTCATGAATGTGACTTGAATTGAACTGAATTGTTCCCTATCATGATACACTAGTATGTATGTCCACATGGCATAGCTTTGACATGCCCTCTTGCTTATGGTGAGGTTGGGCTGATAAGCATTACAAAATGCTCTCAAGCCCATAGCTCTTGCTTCATCTATATAATAGCCTCCTCTTAATCAAGAATATTTGGAAAGGATTCAACCAAGAAACATGGAGAACATTATGCGAAATCCAACAAGATGGCAAACCCAAGTGCATGGAAACAACATTTAACTTCTTGACAAGCCATATCTAGACCGTAGACATGCATAATCTTGTAGATTGGTAAACACAATTGCATGGAGTTGGTATTTACCTTCTCAATGAGTTAGACCTGGACCATAGATCTTGAAGGATAGCTTGGGACACTTCTTACACATGTGCTTGAGGCATTGCCTCAAGTCCGAAGTGAACCCAATCACTTCCTAGGGATGTTTATTGGCCTTCCAATTGGATGACTACATGGAAACATTCTTGAAGTGTTTGACCTAGACCATAAATTTCTAAATGACCAACTGGGACACTTCTTCCACATGTGCTTAAGGCATTATCTGATGTCCTCAAAATACCCAATAACTTCCTCGCGATCCTCGTTGGCTTGCCAATGGTAGAACTTGTTGCTACTCATAAAATGTGGTTTCTATTCTCCCAAAATCAACTCATTGTTGGAGTCAAGTGCTAATGGCTCTTTTTGTGTGTGTCCCCTCTAGCCATGTAGATTGCCCTATCGTGTACCCGTATGTTTCTCCCAAATCTCAATATATTGCTTGGTTTAAGCCTTGCTTATGGCTCCCTTTGTATGTGCCCTCTCTAGCCATGTAGATTTCCACGGTTGCAAATACTATGTGATAGCCTATATGCACCCCTAAGAAGCAATTTGTTAGAGTCCACTCAGCTTGGTGGCATATTCTATGCGGTATTTTAAGGTGATGTATCCCTTGATTTTATGTTGTATGGACAAATTCTCCTTCCTGTAAGGAATGTGTGGCAACTCTATTTGTCCTAATGCTTTCAGTGATATCAAACGTTATACCGAATAAGTATTTTTGAATCCTCTAGATCCTAGTATTAAGGACAAGTTAACTAATAATTTAAGTCTAATATTTTATTAATTAACCAAGCATTGGGCATGTTCTTGGATTCAATCCTCGAGCTACTACACTTCTTGGATTTATGGACGTGTGTGTGTGTGTGTGTATGTGTATGCGTGTGTGTGTGTGTGTACATATATATATATATATATATATATATATATATATATATATATATACACACATACATACAAGACTAGAACATGCAACTCACCACCCAACCATGTCCAGTTCAATAGGAATTCCAATGAAATTAAGAGGAATATAATGATTTTCCACATTATTGTCCCTTCACAACTGTTTTGCATAACTGGCCTATATCAACATGGTGTGTGAACTCTATTTCTAACTTAGTAGAGTATGCTAAACGAGTTAGCACAACTAAGAGGTGTCTAAAAGAATACCGCTTCTCACTTTCCATGAAAGTAACATGCGAACATAACTCATCAGCATCCTTGACATGTTATCTTTCTCATCAATAAACAATCCCACCATAACTAGGGATCAAGGTTGAGAACCTAATCGAAACATGAAGGGACTAAACTTAGTCAAAACATGTTTTGCTTCATGATAAGAAAACTCCATCTAAAGAGATAACCTTTTCAATTGGATTGCTTGCTTACACTCTTAGCATATTCTTTAGCACAAGATTAACATTTGTAATGTGTCCATCCTCTCTAGATGGCTGACAATATTGAGCTGCGTTTCCCCATTGTTTACAAATTGTCCTCCAAAATGACTGGTAAACACGGATCACAATTCCTTGCAACATTGCTGAGTAATCTACAATGTTAGAAATATCCATCTTGGTTAACTTTAGTAAACTAATCTACAAGCACCTAAACTGATCCATGATCTCTATTGGTGATTAATAGATCCATAAATAATCTTAAAGAGATATTGCACATAGAGTGCTAAATGCTTTAGAAGCTACCAAAGTCATGAATGTGCATGCCACCCCAAATGAGCCTTTGTTAAACACTAGGGCCCATAACATTTAGTGTGCATGCATTTAGAAAAATGGATACGAACCTACGTGTCCATGACTATATAATCACCAATGCTTATGGCTAACATTATGCTCACAACCCATAGGGAAAGAACTGAATACTTTCCCTGCAATCACTGGGAAATCCATACTAGCATATTTGGACCATAACCAAATGTGAAATGCAATCATATCTAGGTACCAAATGAAACATTTTTGCTAAAAAAACATAGCTTTTTACATGTGTAAACATCTATCAGTTAAAGTTTCTTAACAATACTTAAACCTTAACAAGTCTTACTTAGTATCAGATAATTTATAACCATTGAAATTGTTCCTGATACAATGTGCTCAAAATGGTCTAACAAATGGATCGCAATACCCTAGAGACTTTTTCGCGACACACAATTGAAATAATGGCCGCGAGTGTCAGTCCCAGAGAATCATATGCTCCATGTGGAATATGTCTCATATAAGGATGTTCAAAAAAATGACATCCATCAAGTACAAGATGTACTTGTGTATAGAGGTAACTGTAAATACTTAGCAATATGAGTGAAAGGACCCTCATAAACCTTGCTCCACACTCGGCTAAACTGAACTCCATGAGTTCCTAGACCATGTTGCTCCTCTTATGACAACATCTTCCAAACAAAACCCTACCATGTAGGTCCATAACTGCATCATGCAGAAATGTATCTGGGACACTACGATCCAAAATTATTTGCTCCTACATAACCTTGTCATGTCTCTAAAGAGAAAAATGGATGAAAGCATTGAAGCTTATACATCCTACTTGGAAAAGTCAGTCAAAGTATATTAAAAAATAAATAAAACCAAATCATATGCATACCTAGAGGTTGAACATAGTGTTCACTTACCCTTAATCAAATGCATATGACCAAAAATCTTACTTGAAAAGGCCTAGTATGTCTTTGATCTATGAATCACTAATTGAAAGAATAGTGAAAATTATGTAGTATTAAACTGGTAACCTTGGGTGTTTCCTTTGCAATCCAAACCCCTTGGTTACACTCTGTATGGAAACTGCTCAAACTAGTAGTCAATGGTGACCAAGACAGTCTACGGTGTCTAATAGTGATTGGAATCCTTGGAAGATTGCAAACTTCTTTCCTTGAAGTACAATTGTGAGGAGGTCAATCAATGACTATTAACACTCATGGAGTGATTTGGCATTTAGTGGGTCAAATCCTTGGAAATATCTATGTTATAGCCACAATCAATGATGCAAATCCTTTCAAGTTGGAATCTTATTGACAACTAGATCTTGAAATTCTCTCTATGATATCTTGAAGTCCTACACCCAAAAATCTAGTATGTTGAATTGGTTGCACAAGTATGTTCTTTTGGCTATTTTGTAGACGTTGCAAAAATCAATGTGATATCTACTCTACAAAGTGAAATGGGATCTGTGCAAGGTGTTATGATATTGAGATTGTGATCGTATTGTGATTTGGATTATGATCATTGTTGCCATCCAGAGATTGAGATTGAGATTGTGATTGTGATTATGACTGTGATTGTGATTGTAATTGAGAGTGTGATTGAGATTGAGAGTGTGATTGTGATTGAGATTGAGATTGTGCACAAGATTGAGATTGAGATTGCGATTGTGATTGAGAGTGAGAGTGTGATTGAGGCTGAGATTGAGATATCTTGGGGGTGGTCGGGAGGTTATGAAATGAGTTATGCTCTTCTTGTAATGATTACCTTACATCCATATAGACTCTTTATTTTATCTATTTACTATGTGTGCTCTGTATTTTCCTTGTCAATCAATCTATTTCGCTCTCCCATGTCGTGTCACAGTTCAATCAAGAGATAACCTGCTTTGAGGTCCTCTTAATCTATTCATGTCGTCCCATAATTAGGTGTTGAATAGCTAGGCCATACCTACTTGCTACTCACAAAGTGTCATCAATATTGGCTACACCTTGTGGATAGAGCCAAAGATGTAAAGTGACCACCATTGTAGAAAAATACAATGGTCACAAACCAATCTACCTGCCTCAATTATTCTTGAACAGAGTAGTTGTTGGTATAGTTGAAGCGTAAACAATGACTGAGTGTAATGAATCCCACTGTACTTGTATGCCATACATGCATTTCGTGATAAGCCCTTGGCTTTAACGACGGTCTCAACAGTTTGAGCCAATGGCATATATGTTATGCACGATTGTATTGGCATGGATACATCACATTCGTTGTTGCCAACCATAATTGTGAGCTTAAATACTCTATTTTCCATTTGCTAAACATGTGTGCCATTATCCCTGATCCCAAGTCAATGGATAGTATTGTGGCACGGAATAGAATCCTTGCTTCACGCTAAGCCTGTCAAAGCACTTTGCTTTGCACAACAGAGAAATTTTTTTCAAAAAAAGTTAAAGACAAAAAAACAAGTAGAATTTGAAATTGCCTTACCTTGTCGACCCTCTGAGAGAAATTGCCTTTAAGTGAATCTGGCTCGTAGCCATGTATGCTGAGAAAGTTAGAGTTGTTGAATCTACCTTGCATGCCCGCATGGCTTGGTGCATACCGACCTCAAATAAAATTTACAAGTAGATATGTTGCCAAAATTCCCCATGTTTATATGCTAGTAGCATATTGCAAAATTTGGAAGCTTACATGCAATATACCCTAAATTGAAGCCTTGCTTCACATAAGGTCATCGAAAAGATGAGATAACAAGTGCTCCTATTGACACACAAATGTCAAAGCAAAACAGAATTGTCCTTGTCAAGCGTTCATATAGAATCGGCCTTGTTGAATTGTATCTCTTATTGAGAATCCTAAGATTGCCCAATTGTGACAGTAGATAGCGGGGGAAATGTAGCTGTCAAACGTCATTTAAGTGCCAAACTATGCTTGATCAAAGCAACCTTTTAAGTCGGCATCGAAAAAACTTTTGCAAGATTAGTTCAAAATTGTAAACCGTAACTTGCTTACCAACTTGCTTGAATTTTTTCCTTTTATGCGAGAATTTGTATTGCACCCCTTGGTGTGGTTGCTTGTCGATTGTTGTCGATTGTCGACCTTGTCGAGTAGGATACCATATTGGAAGCATAAGAATACCAACAGTAATTGCACGAACAAAGCATATCTAAGTTGCCCAATGTTGCTTTGCATGTACCCGTTGCTAATTATCCTTAAAAACCCATTGGATATGGCTTGTCGCGATCATGACCATTGCTGACTGCATCGCATGCAATAAACTTGCTTAGGATCCATGCCCTAAAAAATTTAAAAAGCTAAAGTAGAGGAAAAATGTCTGCCCGATTCCTTTAATTGTAATCAACGGTCGATCGTGCAGAGTACCTTGACCTTACAAGTCACATGCCTTGCCTTTGCTTTCCTTTGCATGTTAAAGGGCAGAATAAACCCTGACTTTGTAGCCCAACCATGATAGCTATATTGTATGAAATTAGTTATGACATCACATTGGTCGATCAAAATTAAAAACGACCTTATCGACGATCGACAAAGAATCAACCTTTGATGCATGCTTCTTGTTAAATCTTGCCCTTCAATGACCAATCCCAGCACAAAAATCTAAGTGTTGAATTCTTTACTACTTGACTCGGGCTGCACAAGCTTTGTTGAGTGCCCTTGTATAGAGCCTTGCTCCTTTGTTCCATACTATTTGCATCAAACCTGGGCATACCTTTGCAGAACAAATGCAAAATCAAATTAGAAAGAAATATAGAGCTTACTTTCTACCAGGTTGACCAATTTTTCCTTTTGTAGTTAAAGGCCATGCTCATTTTGAGTTTTTAGCACATGCTCAATGATCAATTGAACTGTATCTTGAAGCATGGGTATGATGCTTGGCCATAGCTGCAATTTTTGCATGCCGCTATAATATTTTGCATATGGGATTCATTCAGAAAAACAATATAGACTGTATGCAAAGGTCGTGATCGGGCATGGGTAGCCGTACCTACCTTCGACTACGCATCCCTTTTGCCGGTGCCCTCACATGGTGGAGGGGCCCCTTGGGTTGCCCTTGGGCACCCTAACTTACATAAAGTGTGAAAAAAACACGTAGAGATGGCGATTGTAATTGATAGCAGTGTACGCAGGCGAATCAACAAATGTTGGACAAGTTAGAGTCACCTTCGGCCTATAATCATGAAGGAGAAAGTGTTCCGCTTGCCGTAGAGACCTCTTTTGGAGACAATCGCGCTTAAAAAGATGCAAGCCACCGCTAAGTCCTTCTGCATACAAGGGTTGCTTCTCACATGCAACTCCCTCAACCTCGACACAATTGTCCTCTCGTTTAAAGTTTCAAGACCTCCATGAGGGATCAACGGAGAGGGCAATCGACAGATAGGGAGAGAGGGAACGAGACCATCACCCTTGGCCCTCCATGATTCCATGCTTCATTGAAGAGGGAGAGAGATTGAGAGAGTGATCATTGAGAGGAAGAGAACAAGTTAGAGTCACCTTCGGCCTATAATCATGAAGGAGAATGTGTTCCTCTTGCCCTAGAGACCTCTTTTGGAGACAATCTCGCTTAAAACAATGCAAGCCACCGCCATGTCCTTCTGCATACAAGGGTTGCTTCTCACATGCAACTCCCTCAACCTCGACACAATTGTCCTCTCATTTAAAGTTTCAAGACCTCCATGAGGGATCAACGGAGAGGGCAATCGACAGATAGAAAGAGAGGGAACGAGACCATCACCCTTGGCCCTCCATGATTCCATGCTTCATTGAAGAGGGAGAGAGATTGAGAGAGTGATCATTGAGAGGAAGAGAACAAGAGTCCATGCTCTATGCCTTCCCCTCCTCCATAACTGCCCTTCTCCTCCTCATTCCGATACCAATATGAGGACTGAGACTAGAACATGCAACTCACCACCCAACCATGCCCTATAAAGGCCCTTTGCCATGCTAATTATAGGACCCCCTTTACCACATGTTTGTCATGGCCCTTAGCCTGCACATTGGTCTTAACCTAGGCATGACAATATATATATATATATATATATATATATATATATATATATATATATATATATATATATATATATATATATATATATATATATATATATATATATATATATAGACACACACACACACACACATATATATATACATACTTGAAGTAAAGAAAAAGCATGTAGAAAATACTTATCTATAGCAAAAAAGGAATGACATTCCAAATTGAAAAAGCATGAGCATGCCATTACAAAGTCTAGGGGTAAAATGGCTTCAAAACAATAACTAAGACATTTGGAATATGTAGATGATTTTGACCATCCAAAGTGATGTCAAAACATCATGCCAAACCTTTATGCCATCATGTATCCATGCCAACATGATTAGACCTTTGTTTCCACCTTATTGAAGAAAATGTGTTGGACTTGAAACTTCCTCATATGCTCTTTGAGTCGACACCACAATAATAGAAGTTTGCACAGCTCTCTCCAAAAATTGCAAATCAACACAATAATTGTTCTTGAGGCATAACCCTAAAAATTTCCATAAATCTATAGAAAAGCCCAAATCATACATTTGAGCAAGCATTGCTTGCACACATGCTTGCAGCATGTAAGAGATGGGGGAATGCCGCATACTCTTCTCCACCCTATCGATAGGCCCTTGGGCCTACCTATATATAGACCCCTTTACCGCATGAATCTTGGCCCTTGGCAGGCGCCATCGTTTGGAGAGAGTGCTCTCTTGGGATGAAACTCTACCACTACATGTCTTATGTGTAGTGTTTCTCTTTTAGTTCAATTGTTTTGAAGCGTCTAAATCCTTTTGGAGGGTTGGGGGGGGCGGGGGGCGGGTGTCACTCAATGATGATCCATAGCCTCCCGATGTAGACCTTATCTATGGTGTGAAGATCCTTGCATCCTCGGGCATCGTGAGCGCTCAAGCTAGATGGCTGGATCAAGAAGAGTCCCCCAATGAGGGTGTGACTGTCTAACCTGTGGTAGGCCAACCCGAGTATTCCCTATGCTCCCCCTATGTAAAAAATAGTGACCTTGATTTGGACCCTCTATGTGTAGGTACTTTTCTCCTAAGGGTAGTCTCTCTGAGTTTAGCAATCTCCGTGAAAAAGAGACCTAGGCACTTTTGATCATAATAATCTATGATGCGGGATAAGGGGCCAAAGCCCTCTTCGAATAAGCAATGAAAACGCACGTGGATCTCGTAGTATGTTGTGCATTGGCATATAATTTTCCATAGGGCTTGCTACGGGACCTTCACAAAGGGCATCTCAACTTCATGAGAAAAGACGATGCTCATTAGCGGTCTCATCTCCTTCATGGGCTCCAAACTTGGTAAAGCTTACAATGCAATGATTAGCTAAGCTATTATGTAGGGCTTTTAGCACAATTTTTCCTTTTAATTCATTGTTTGGTTCCCTCTGGCAAAAAGCTTCCATTGCTGAATCAAGGCATGCTTACGCTCTTGAAACACATATTTGACAATCTTGATGTGTGCAATAGCACCTACTACTTCAGCTCTACTGAAGCTATGAATAGTTCCTTTGTCCACAATGGTTATTAGATAGCAATGCTTCTTTCCATGACACACCATGGTGTGAGTGGTTTAGCACATTTTTTAGTGGGATATTTGGTTGTGTGCACTTGGCCGATGATTCGGTGTTTGACATAGAGGGTGCAGGAGACGTTTGTTTGTCTTTGCCCAGTGGTGCGTCATACACACTACGGCATGTGCACTATGTTCCTTAGCTGAGATAGAGCTTGATCTTAGTAAGACAGCTAGCAAATTTTGGTTGTCAGATACTGCTTAGAGAGCAGTCTTTCCAGATGCATTGTGGTTCATTAGTGATTGCCAGAGGATCCCGCAGCGGCCTGGTATAATCCTATGCATGTGTTTGAGGTTTGAGACAACGTAGGCTTGTTTTTGTTGCTGGCATGCTTTGAGCGAGAGATGAGATGTGTCTCTTTTATGGGTGAGCTCCACCATGCTCACGAGACACAACAGGTGTTGTCAGACTTTGTACAGGTAGAGGTAGAGTAGGTATGCTCCCTAGGGACACAGACAGAGTTGACAGATATGGAGTTTTTTTATATGCTCATGTTAGAGACTGATGAGTCGGTACCAGGACGCACAGTTTTGCCTATGGGTGGCAGGGATGTTGGTTTTCCAGTGTCGATAGTGAAACATCCATACGCGATGGGTAGTTTTGATGATGCAGTGATTGCTGATAGCACAATGGAGGCAAGTACAGCCAGGTTTGTGCAGATTTTGTTAGCATTCGGACGTCTCATGTTCGACTTGTTAGTGTCGAGGCCCAATCTAGCAGCTGTAGTGGGAGCATTTGCAGCAGGGGTTGTCAGTCGTGTGATGGCTGACAGTAGCATGATGCATAGTGGAGTTTTGCAGACCATACAGAGGATTTGCGAGATTTACATGCAAGCTCTAGCGTGGGTACACGCACTTACCTACCACCAGAGTCGATACGACTGCGTGTAGATCGATAGAGTGAGCCAGTGGACATAGTTTGAGAGAGTCTCTCACCTAGTTTCTTGTACATACTAGTAGTTTAGCTAGTAGGTCTCACTTATAGGTGCATCGCCTTTAAGTGGGAGATTGTTGGGGTAAATGCGCTACGCCTTTGCCCAGGGCCAGATGTCCGGTGTCCGGTCTCGTGCAGCTCCGCTGCCATGATGAGAAAAAGAGAAGAGAAATGCAAACGAAGCTTCTTTGAAGCCTACACATTGAGTGAGCAGTGAGGGCTTGTTAACAGGCCATGTTTAATTATAAATGTATGCTAGATGTGGCTTAAAAGGGCCAATTGATGCCTTAATGATGCTAAAAAGGACTATGCTTGAAGTGAGCACACATGGGATATTATGATCTAAAACTGCAGCGCTTGAAGTGCTCTACCGGCCTATCCTTACGGCTTGTCGATTGGAGCTACGGTGAAGAAGGTATGGCAATTTAAAGTTCAAGTCGATTGTAGATCCGTACCGGATTGGGCAACTGCAACTGAGGTGACAAAAATGAAATGAATGCATGGGCCTAAAGTGCTCACTTTGTGGAGCGCGTCGGTCTTATCAGATCAACAATCGGAGTCCCGGTCGCCAAGATATTGGCCGTTAAAGATTCACAGGGGGCCGGCTCCGTACCAGTCCGGTCCGCTCAATCGGTGTGCCATCTGGGAATTTTGCAGCCTTAGTAGGCTTTGTATGCATTTTATGCAGATTGAGATGTCTACAGGGATTTACAGCTCGTCAGACAGAGTTTCACTTGATCAGATAATAAGGCTTGAGGCCGATCACAATTGTCGGCATTGCTGAGCTGGGTAATTTTTTCATTATTCGAGATGCTGATATGGACATCAAAATTCACGATGATATTATTAGTCAAGGACTGCTAGGAGAAAGATATTCAGCTTGGCATTGCCTTATACGAAATGTTGTGCTTGACAATGCCTTAGCCGACACTGCATGGCCGGTAAGTGTGCCGAATGCTGCCAATGCCTTGTCTGTATGTATGCTTAATGTGGGCTAACCCATTGCATGGCCGGTAAAGTGTACCCGGATGCCGCCATTGGGAAACATAGCAATGCACTAAAGCGATATGTATGCCTAATGTGGAGCCCGACCAAGCCAATCCACGAAGCATAGGCCGCCCAAGGTCACCCTAAATTAAGAGGGGGAGTGAATAAGTGGGAAAGCAAAGGAAAGAAAGAGGAAAAAGCGCACAGGCAGCGGCCAGAGGCGCAGAAAATAGCAAAGGCGAGCTCGCAAAGGGCTGCAGAGGGGTCGAATGAGCGTGCTTATGAAGCAAAAACTGAGCAGCAGCCCATGGCGATCGACTTTGGAGCCGTTTCCGTCAAGTTGTGAGCTCGTCAAACCCAGGCCTTGCCACGTCATCGGCGCCGTTCCCACAACGACGGCGCCGTCGTTGCATAATGAGGGGACCTATTTTTTAAAATCGGGGGCTACCAACGACAGAGGTTACGAAGCGAGGATGGTAAGCAAACAAAGGCATAAGGAAACGAGCAGAAAGGGAAGGAAACCAAGGGTTTTCTTAGGGCTCAAGGGGGAGAGGCAAGCTTAGGGGAGGATCAAAGCAAAGCTCTCTCGCCCTCGGCTTGCAAAGCAACGGCTCTCTCTCTCGTGTTGGGGAGTCAAAGCAACAAGGAGGCAATAAGGGGATTGCATGAAAACGTTTTTGTTTAGGCAGGAGAGAACCATCGAGAGGGGAAGAGGAAGCTCGGAGCAAGCAAGCTCGATCTCTTTCACTCTCGTCCTCGGCAAGCGAATCTCGAAGAAGGCGAGAAGGAGAAGGAAGGGAGAACTTCGGCATAGCAAGGAGAAGGGCACGAAGAAGGGGAGTTGAGGGCTCTCTCCCGCGCTCTTTCTCGTCCTCCCACACAAGGTTAAAGCCACTCTCTCTCTCGGCCATGGCAACAAAAAGAAAGCCTAAATCACTCTTTCTCTCGCTCTTGTCCACGGCTAGCAGAGCAAGCAAGGGAGACTCTTTCTCTTGCTCTCGGCCATAAAATAGAGAAGAGGGACGTAAAGTGCTTGAGAAGGAGAGACATCAGAACTGTTGAATGAGCTCGGAAGAGGAAAGCACAAGGCAGTCTAAGCAAATGTATTGGTCAAGCAAGTGTTAAAGCTTCGGATAGCAATTGAAGAGCAGAAGGAAGTTAAAGTGCAAAGCATAAAGAGCAGGAAGTTGCAGGATAATCGATAATAATTGAGGCTTGATGATTGAGGCAGTGAACTGACTTGAAGACTGCAGAATCGACGGGCAATCGAAGCAGATGAAGCGACATGAGGGAGTTACCATCATCGTCATCGACTAGAGATTGATTTAATATTCTATTAAGTCTGGTGTCGTTAACGGCCCGGTTGATCCTCTAAGTGGGAGCTTAAACTCCTAATTAGAAGATGATCCAAGTGATGGCGCTGTTAACAGCCCGCCTTGGCTAAAGATTAAGTTGTACTCAAATGTATTAATCGATTAATTGATGATTGCGGTGATTGCCAAAGTCAATTGCATCAGTGTCTCTTGTTCTCTCTCTTTCACACCTCCCACAGCCAGAGGCCCGGCGCCTACCCAGCTCACGTAGCGAACACATATCCCCTGACATCTTTGGTGAACCCGACGCGAAACGAGCCGGGGTGGGAGGTAAAGTTGGAGAATTTAGAGCAGATGATGAAGATGATTGCAGAGTTGAGTGCGAACGGATTTGATGATAAGTCAACAGTTCCAGATTTTGCAAAGATGCTTCAATTGGTTCAAGGATCTCTGCTTGAAATAGAGACCGTAAAGATGAAAAATCAAATGGATGAAGCTTTGGATGCAGCTTTAGATGCAGTATACGATGAGAGACGACTCTTTGATGGATACGATCCAGAGGGCTACCTAGAGTGCTATGAGCTGGAGACCAAGGTAAGAGGGATACCAGAAGAATTGATGATCAAATCTTTTGAGCAGTTAGTGAGTTCAGATGTGAAGGAGCATATTCAAGAAGCTACCAAAGCTTGTAACGATGATTGGGATTATTTCAAAGAAGCTATTGTGCAAGTACGTTATGAGCAGTATGAATGCTATCAAGAACAGAGTTCAAGTCCACCAGATTACACAGATATTCGAGGACAAGTACGATCAAAGTTAGAAGCTGTGATTGATGAGTTTATTGTGCAGGATGCTACTTTTTTACAGGCTAATGATGAAGACATAGTTGAAGCTGTGTATGAGAAGTTGGGTTTTGCAGATGCCTTGTATGAAGTAGAAGTCCTTGAGAGTGAGTCTCTACAGCCTCAAACTACGCAGGGTGAATTTTTCAAAGAACATGTACCTGTAGTACAGGAAGAAAAGAAATCATGGGATCAAGACAATGAATTGGTTAAAGCTCAGGAAGATGTGCAGGTGAATGAGTGCAGCCATATTCAGGTATACATACAGGAAGATTCGGTTACAGCTGATACTTTTGCTACTGACTCAGAATTAGAGCAAATTTTTTTTGGTACAGATTCTACCATAGAGGTGGTTGAAGATACTGGTACAGGTTTTACCAAAGAGTTGATTAATGATACATATGTTATGGGTCAAAGCAGGGCTGCTGTTGAGAGCAGCAATACCATGGTTTTTGGTATACGAGATTTGCCGAATTTGGATGTACCAGATTTTGAGGACTTGGCTAAGCAAGAGTATGTTCTTGATTTAGAGGGGGTCCAGACTCCTTTGACACACTTCTGTGACCTAGAGCTAACGATCTGGCAGACTAATCCTGAATTTGATGATGGTGATTTAGAGAGGGAGCAAACTTCTTCTCTATCAAGAATTTGTGACACGGGGCTCACACTATGGCAGAATGATCATGAACTTGAGGATGTTGATATAGAGGGGGTGCATAGTGAAGCGCAATCTCTTGTTGATGACTATGATTGGTTTCATTGTGCCGATGATACAGATAGGGTAGTAGATGAAATTTTCAATGTGCATGCCGAACTTTGTGCTACATAAGTGCAAAGATATCTGGATGAGGGTGAAAGACTTGAAGAGAATTTTACTGCAGATGCGTTTAGTATGCATGTCATATGTGAAAATCCTCGTTTATTGCAGCAACTTGAGATGTGCAGGATTGAGGAACCTTCTCAAGCGGTGGACCTAGACCTTATGTTCTTACTGGATGACGCTTTGGAAGGGTTCTCAAATACAGATGCTAAGGATACCAATCAATCTATATCCATGCATGAGAAAGTTTGTTCAGATGCAGTCGATGATGATCTGATGCAGTTGTTAGATGATGCACTACTTGATTTTGAGTCTCTACGAGATAGAGAATTGTTTTCAGATGCATCTTGCGAGCCTAATGAAGAGAGGTTTGCCAGAGATTTGATGTATCCAGATGTGCACGATCGGGATTCCATTACTAGTGAGAGTGAAGGTGCACTACCAATGCTTTTAACTGTGATTGATGATCGTCAATTGGATGAGCCAGTTGCACAAGAATATGGCAGTATCTAATGTTGCCTGATGCTATATGGAATCTGATGTTACCCTATGATGTAGGGGATTTTGAGCTAGCTTTTGATCCAGGAGGTGACAGATATATGCATGATCCTGGGAAATTGACTTATATGCCATATGCTCCAGGCGGTTTGTATGAAGATTTGTGGGTTAATGTATGTTTATGCTGTACTGATTGGAAATTCTTGTATTTTCCCTATGATCTTGAAGAATGGTGCAAATTTTTTAAAGAAATGCTCACAGTGGGATAGATGATTAGTTTTTCGTTTGATCCCGGGGGCTACTAAAGTGCCAGTGAAGAGTACCAGTTATTTGTTGTAGCAGGTTGCATGGTACAAGATTTTGTTTTCTAGATTATGCCGAGCCAGAATAGTTTTTGTTATGTGGTCAATAAGCTTACATGGTTGGCTTCCAGTTGACTTCTTTGGATAATTGATGAAGTATCTTCACATCTATTGAGTTGGTTCTGCTAACAGAACTTGAGGTAAAGGACTTGATGGCCATTCCGTGTGCAGACAGAGTAAGGCATACTTGAGCTTGACAGGGTTCCTTAAAGAGAGCTTAATGGTCAAGCCGTGTGCATCATTAACTGGAGCACTTGAGTCTGGCGGGGTTCACTAAACAGGATATTCATAATTGAATGCTTTGAAGATACGGCAGATACAGTTCAAAGAATTTTGATGGACAGCTACCTAATGATTAAGCTAGAACATTGATGATAGGGTATAAGCCTTATTTCATCTTTCATATGTTTACCAATTACGTGAGTCTGATGATGGGTAAAGAACTTAAGGTACCTTTAACAGATGCAGATTGAAGTGCAGTTGGCACAGACCGGAGGCTGTGCAGGTTCAGAGGGGGTGGATGTCGTGCAGCTGCCATGATGAGAAAAAGAGAAGAGAAATGCAACTAAGCTTCTGTGAAGCCTACACATTGAGTGAGCAGTGATGAGGGCTTGTTAACATGCCATGTTTAATTATAAATGTGTGCCAGATGTGGCTTAAAAGGGCCAATTGATGCCTTAATGATGCTAAAAAGGGCCAATTGATGCCTTAATGATGCTAAAGAGGACTATGCTTGAAGTGAGCACACATGGGATATTATGATCTAAAACTGCACTGCTTGAAGTGCTCTACCGGTCTATCCTTACAGCTTGTCGATTGGAGCTACGGTGAAGAAGGTATGGCAGCTTAAAGTTCAAGTCGATTGTAGATCCGTACCGGATTGGGCAACTGCAGCTGAGGTGACAAAAATGAAATGAATGCATGGGCCTGAAGTGCTCACTTTGTGGAGCGCGTCGGTCTTTTCAGATCAGCAATCGGAGTCCCGGTCGCCAAGATATTGGCCGTTAAAGATTCACCGGGGGCCGGCTCCATACCAGTTCGGTCCGCTCAATCGGTGTGCCATCTGGGAATTTTGCAGCCTTAGTAGGCTTTGTATGCATTTTATGCAGATTGAGATGTCTACAGGGATTTACAGCTCGTCAGACAGAGTTCCGCTTGATCAGATAATAAGGCTTGAGGCCGATGACAATTGTCGGCATTGCTGAGCTGGGTAATTTTTTCATTATTCGAGATGCTGATATGGACATCAAAATTCACGATGATATTATTAGTCAAGGACTGCTAGGAGAAAGATATTCTGCTTGGCATTGCCTTGTCCGGAATGTATACGAAATGCTGTGCTTGACAATGCCTTAGCCGACACTGCATGGCCGGTAAGTGTGCCGAATGCTGTCAATGCCTTGCCGGTATGTATGCTTAATGTGGGCTAACCCATTGCATGGCCGGTAAAGTGTACCTGGATGCCGCCATTGGGAAACATAGCAATGCACTAAAGCGATATGTATGCCTAATGTGGAGCCCGACCAAGCCAATCCACGAAGCATAGGCCGCCCAAGGGAATGGCCAAAAGGCCGCCCGAGGTCACCCTAAATTAAGAGGGGGAGTGAATAAGTGGGAAAGCAAAGGAAAGAAAGAGGAAAAAGCGCACAGGCAGCGGCCAGAGGCGCAGAAAATAGCAAAGGCGAGCTCGCAAAGGGCTGCAGAGGGGTCGGATGAGCGTGCTTATGAAGCAAAAACTGAGCAGCAGCCCATGGCGATCGACTTTGGAGCCGTTTCCGTCAAGTTGTGAGCTCGTCAAACCCAGGCCTTGCCACGTCATCGGCGCCGTCGTTGCATAATGAGGGGACCTATTTTTAAAAATCGGGGGCTACCAACGACAGAGGTTACGAAGCGAGGATGGTAAGCAAACAAAGGCATAAGGAAACGAGCAGAAAGGGAAGGAAACCAAGGGTTTTCTTAGGGCTCAAGGGGGAGAGGCAAGCTTAGGGGAGGATCAAAGCAAAGCTCTCTCGCCCTCGGTTTGCAAAGCAACGGCTCTCTCTCTTGTGTTGGGGAGTCAAAGCAACAAGGAGGCAATAAGGGGATTGCATGAAAACGTTTTTGTTTAGGCAGGAGAGAACCATCGAGAGGGGAAGAGGAAGCTCGGAGCAAGCAAGTTCGATCTCTTTCACTCTCGTCCTCGGCAAGCGAATCTCGAAGAAGGCGAGGAGGAGAAGGAAGGGAGAACTTCGGCATAGCAAGGAGAAGGGGAGTTGAGGGCTCTCTCCCGCTCTCTTTCTCGTCCTCCCACACAAGGTTAAAGCCACTCTCTCTCTCTCGGCCATGGCAACAAAAAGAAAGCGTAACGCACTCTTTCTCTCGCTCTTATCCACGGCTAGCAGAGCAAGCAAGGGAGACTCTTTCTCTTGCTCTCGGCCATAAAATAGAGAAGAGGGACGTAAAGTGCTTGAGAAGGAGAGACATCAGAACTGTTGAATGAGCTCAGAAGAGGAAAGCACAAGGCAGTCTAAGCAAATGTATTGGTCAAGCAAGTGTTAAAGCTTCGGATAGCAATTGAAGAGCAGGAGGAAGTTAAAGTGCAGAGCATAAAGAGCAGGAAGTTGCATGATAATCGATAATAATTGAGGCTTGATGATTGAGACAGTGAACTGACTTGAAGACTCTAGAATCCACGGGCAATCGAAGCAGATGAAGCGACATGAGGGAGTTACCATCATCGTCATCGACTAGAGATTGATTTAATATTCTGTTAAGTCCAGTGTCGTTAACGGCTCGGTTGATCCTCTAAGTGGGAGCTTAAACTCCTAATTAGCAGATGATCCAAGTGACGACGGTATTAATAGCCCACCTTGGCTAAAGATTAAGTTGTACTCAAATGTATTAATCGATTAATTGATGATTGTGGTGATTGCCACAGTCAGTTGCATCAGTGTCTCTTGTTCTCTCTCTTTCACACCTCCCAGAGCCAGAGGCCCGACACCTACCCGGCTCAAGTAGCAAACACATATCCCCCGACACCGGCCGCTCGTCCACTGTGTATACTCAGTTTTACTATCAATCTCTTTTCCAGTTTCAGTCTTATCTTTCATTTACTGTTTGTTCTCATCTAAAGTCTTATGTCTAGTCTGAACTAACTCTAAGTACCAACCTGGAATAGCTGTGTCTAGCTCATTCCATTTTGGCTTGAGCTAATGTGCTCTTGACAATTGGAATATATCTCCCTTGGTGTTAGAGCCATCACAATAACTCATGCCACCCAAATGAACATCACGATGCAGAAGGCCAGCTATGAGGTT
Source organism: Adiantum capillus-veneris (assembly GCF_014529385.1). Classification (NCBI taxonomy): domain Eukaryota; kingdom Viridiplantae; phylum Streptophyta; class Polypodiopsida; order Polypodiales; family Pteridaceae; genus Adiantum; species Adiantum capillus-veneris. Next base: position 45,166,519 of record NC_140954.1, read on the forward strand.
TACAGAGAATCTAGATCACGTCTGTCATTAGCCTAATAGCAAAAGAGTTAGAGAGAGGCTCTGAAATGGAGAGAGAACCTGGGAATGGGACCGATGTTCCTTTAGGACCAAGTACAACTGCTGAATCAAGGGATTCTCAACATTCATCTCATTCCAGGTGCCATTAAGGAAGATTACTCCAAGGAAGAATAAGTACATTATCATGGCCACATGTTATGTCAGCAAAAGTGGGTTGAAACCAAGGCCCTACCAGATCAACAACTATATTCTTGCACGAGACCATTATATGCAGATATGGATGTCCAATTGAGATTGTCTCAAATCAGGGAACACATTTCATCAATATAATTATTCAGATACTGACTAAAATGTTTTCAGTTAAAGATTGAAAGATACACCTTACTATCCCAGTGTAATGGTCAGGCAGAAAGCAACAACAAAACCATCATGACCATTCTCACAAAGATAGTTTAGAAGGAACCACACTAGTGGGACAACAAACTCCAGAAAATGTTATGGGCTTATCGGATTGTCTGAAAGGTTACTAATGGCATGACACCTTTTAGAATGGTGTATGGAACAGAGGCAGTAGTTCCAATGAAAGTTGCCATTCCCAGTCTGAGACTAGCAGTCGAACATGGTATGGACTTTAACCAGATTTTGAAGCAAAGATTGGACCAATTGTTGCAACTAGATGAGATTAGACAAAGGGAAATGTTGGAATAGGAAGGTCCAGAAAGAAAGGAAGAAATGGCATGATAGTAAGATCAAGGTCAGGGAGTCTAAGAAGGGTGATTCGTTGCTGCTATATTAGACAAAATTGGGACCAAAGAAACCAAATTTGAAGATAGCTTGGTCGGCACCGTATGAGGTTGATTGGGTGTTCTCCAATGGTATAGTAAGGCTCAGAGAATTATCGGGATTGATGTTACCAAGAGTATACAATGGGGCCAAGATCAAGTTATACTATGCCAGCTAGTGGAATTGGTACCAAATGCTCATTGAGAATCAAAAGATGAACACCTGGACTTATTTCACATCATCAAACCAGTGGAAAGCCAACAATTTCAAGAACCAGTTCATACTCAATACATGGCAGAACCCCTTCAACGATCACACGCAATACTCAATCTACATTTAGACAGCCAGACTTGTCTAATTCAAGAAGGTGTGAGTGCACGTGTGCACGGATGCATGCGTGCATCCGCGGTGCCACTCCTAGCACCTCTGGCTATCACTAGTGATCCCCTATGCATCTGAAATGACCGCTCTCCAAGCACTACACGATGTCCACTACTCTGCAAACTAACGCACTGAAATGAGACTCTAACTGAGTCCTGGTACATAACGGACATCTTGTAGCGTAAGCAATGCACCGCTAGGTAAAGACATGCATACATCTCCAACACCCTCTATGTCATATGTTGAACCATCAGCAAACTGCGCACAACCAAGTCTCCCACTAGAGAAAGAGCAAAATAAATCACGACATGGTGTCACATGAAAAATTGCATGCTCGTCTAGTAGAAAACGCGTAGACAATGTGCTATCCCAAGACACAAAGTAGTCTGAAGGCAAGCTAGACTCAAAAGTGACATGGCCGTCACATGCATACTCTTTAGAATCGAATTGGAGTTGTATTATTAAGATCATAAAAATGTATACGAGTCTAGTCAGTGAGACAAGTAAGCCTTCATCTTAATGAGACTTACAAAGAATGAATAGCTCTTGGCTAAGAGTATATAGTAACACTAAGCCTAGGATTGGGGAATCAGGGATACGGTCCCTGCAAATGAAGTAATGAGCCCTATTTATAGCTCTCTACTAGCTCTTTGATTGAATGTTCCCTATGCCAGTTACCACAGTAATCGATTCTGGTAATTACCAGCCTAAGCGCCCCAATCTAGTAGTCATTCCCACCGTTTATAGGTACTAATACCATGAGCCACTAATCATTTTGGTTAATCAAGATTTAGTTTGTAGGGATTTTGATTCACATTAGTGTGTGTGCAATCTTTAGCTTTTGCACAATAATCCCCTCTACACTATTCTCCTCAAATTGACTCCATTGCAACATCTCCATTGATCAATTTGTTGGATTATGAAAGGATTAACTATTAAGTCAATTAAGCATTAGTCTACTTTCCCTTCTCTTGAATTCATGTGTTTTATGCATAATTTTCTTCTTATTAGAATTTTTAATCAATCCATCCAAAGATCCAACTTTAATCATCACTTGTGTGTGCAAACCCTCCTCTACATTAGCTTTAAATTGAGCCATTAAAATTAAGAGCATGATTTGGCTATCGTTACGGTCCCTTCTTGAATTTGAGAGAGCGAAGAAGAAGAAGAAGAAGAAGATTTGGCTATCGTTACTGTCCCTTCTTGAATTTGAGAGAGAGAGAGAGAGAGAGAGAGAGAGAGAGAGAGAGAGAGAGAGAGAGAAGAAGAAGAAGAAGAAGAGGGTTTTAACATCGTAGGAAACTATCCCAAGAGACCATAAAAGATCTAGCCGACGAGGAGAGTTGAACTCGAGACCTGTTATTCAAGAGGGAAATGGCATAACCAATCTACCACACTTGGGTGATAGAAAGAGAGAGAGAGAGAGAGAGAGAGAGAGAGAGAGAGAGAGAGAGAGAGAGAGAGAGAGAGAGAGAGAGAGAGAGAGAGTAACTCACTACGTAAACACAACTTTAAAAACTATTCTTAGAGATCTCACACAGCAACCCACATGGGGGCTTTGGTTGTGAGCTCAATTTGCTAGAAGTCAATGTTAGTGTGGTTGTGGGTTCAATGCTCATTGCATTAATTTTGACAAAGCAACTTAGCAGCTTTCAAATAGTGTGATAAAGTGTCACACTTTCATTAGTTGTTTAGGCCCATGGTAGCTCTTCCCATTGGTCCACCTTTTTTGCTTCTTCCAATGGATGCCAAAAGCTATTCAATTTTTCTCGTATAAAACTAGCAGGTTTGATTGAGGCAATTCCCAAAGGCCTACTTTCTTTCCTCAGAACATCAATTCCAAACATATCTAAAGCTCATAACGGAGGAGAGCTAGAGGAAAGGAAAACAAATGTTGTACTCAAGTTTTTGGGGAAGAATCAAGCTCACCATTGACCCTTGTTGTCAATTCCCCCACCCCCCCTTCTCTTCTCTTGTTTTTTGCTCCTTGGTGTTGGTGCCAATGTCCGTGTATGTTTCCCCGAACTACAATTTTTGTGGTGCAAAGAGAGAGGCGTTGTGCGACTGCGGCTTGTGCAATTGAAGCAAGTTGTGCATTGTGTGAGTTTAGATTCTTTGAGGCATGTGTGTACATGATGGCATATTGTGGTGAGTGTGTGTAGGTGAAATTGTGTCATTCTGAAGGTGTTTCTGAGAGGAGTGGGATGTTATGAGTACCCTTGGCTATAGAGAGGCAATCTGATGTGTTTTGGGTGTGTTCCCATTCCCCCTCTCCCTTGTCACCTCTTTTAAGGCTATGGCCCCTCATGTACAGAGTAAAGGTATTGTGAAGCCCTCCCTTAACAAGAAACACAGGGCAGTGGGAGCAGTAAGCCCCCAGTGGTGGAGTGTAATTCATGCAAAAGGTAGTGGGGGGGGTTTATTATTGATAGCTTCTACACAAGGCCAATATTGCATTTGCGCTACTTTGTCATTGCCATAGCTCAAGAGAACTTTTTTTTCTCATTAAGCATCCAAGGCCAAGATAGGGAAACCTTTTTTGTTAAAAAAAACTCCCTAAGGGAGTGTGCCCCGCACGGCACACCCCCTCACACCCCTCCCCTAGTGAAGAGCTAGTGAATGTAGTGCAGAGCAAAGAATTTGACAAAGTGAAAGGCAGAGATCAACGTCGAGGTAGTGTTGCAGGGTCTCTGTAATAAAAAATCAAAGAATTTTGAGGATAATTTTCCATCTTTGTTCTCTTTTTCTCGACAAAGTTTTTTGCTAGCAAACGACATCAACAAAGTGTTTGGAAAAGCAAAGCAGGCCATAGCGAGTAAGATTTTTTTGCTCTATTTGAACTGAGGTTTTGTCTTCCTCAGAGTTGACATGATCTTTTGTTGAGATGTCGAGCTCTACACCTTGAGCTGGCATCCACTACGGGTCTTGGCCGCTTACTGCATTTACTCACTGGCGCGTTAGGTGACCGACACGGAGGATCTCTGCCAGTGATTCTACAGCTGGACTACACTTATAGTGCCAACCTAGTACGCTTCTAGCGAGTTCACACTTAGTGACCGCATGTACATATGTGCCACTTTTCAGCTTTAGCACTTAGTCATTTTGTACTCTCTTTTCTGTGAAGAAGAAGAAGAAGCTTTCCATCTCTGTGTGCTTTGTGCTTGTCTTGTGTAGCTCTCTTGCATCCTCATTCTTTACATGGTATCAGAGCCTGGTGCAGGCAAGAGAGGCTAAGAGAGCAAGAGCATCACAATCCCTTCGTTCGCAATCCACGACCAGATGCCGAAGGCGCCTCGCGCAGTGAAAAAAATTTTAGGGGTTTTTCGCAAAAGTTTCTGAACAGGTCTCCAAAGTGCAGTATACAGAGATTTACTGTACAAGTACAGTGGTTGTATGTACGCTTGATTGTGGACACTCGTTGAGTGTAGAAAGCGTTACAGGAACCACGATAGCAGGTTTAGCAGATTTGCAGGTTTTTGCAGATTGCAGCTATTTTTGTCTTAGTGCTTCAAGATGTCTGACGGTTTCAGTCAGATTGTTACTGAGAAGCTTGAGAAAAATAACTACCCTGCATGGAAGTTCAGAATAACAAATTTCCTAAAAGGAAAAGGTTATTGGGACTATGTAGAAGGAGACAATGAAAAGGAACCAGAGATTCCCGAGGCAAATGCTACAGCAGAACAAAGGAAAGCTTTGAGGGACTGGCAACAAGGCCAGAGCAAAGTGATGTATTGGCTTTCTATGAGCATCACAGATGGCATGATGGGCTATCTACAGGATGCTGAAACCCCCGCCATTGCATGGAAAAATTTAGGCAGAGTGTTCGAGGTGAACACCAAGGCCAGAAAGCTTCAACTAAAGTCGGAGCTAAATCAGGTTAAGAGGAACAACCTCTCCATCAATGATTATGCTTTGAAGATCAAGAGTATCATTGAGGCTCTTGGATCTATTAAAGTCTCAGTGGAAGACGATGACATTGTCCGTGCATGCTTGGATGGTCTAGGAGATGAGTATGTACATTTTAGGTCTTCCATGAATACAAGAGACGACATCCCCGTGTTCCAAGATTTGATTTCTATGCTTATTCTTGAGGAGAAGAACCTTGACACATCTTCTTCTCATGGCAGAAATAATTCTGAACAGGCCTTCTATTCTAACTCCAACAGAGGTAGAGGTAGAGGTCGTGGTCGAGGCCCAAGCGGTTGCAGGGGCCAATTTCTGGAAGGTCAATCAAATCAAAACAATACAGGTGGCAGGGGAAACCAGTCTCAAGGCAGGGGGAGTCAAAGAGGTCGTGGTGCAGGATCAAGCAGGCAGCAACATACTCCAGATAGTAGAGAATGTTGGACTTGTGGTGAAAGAGGTCACATGTCACGTGACTGTCCAAAGGGAAAAGCAAGTAGAAAGAGAGAACAGGGCAACTATGCATCTACTAGCAGAGATGCAGATGACAGCAAAAACGAGCGCATGTTTGTTATGCAACCTGTAATGAATACAATGACTGCAGAGAATTCCACCCAAGATGATGTTTGGTATGTGGATTCAGGTGCCTCTAATCACATGACGTCTCGTGGAGAGTGGTTTAGAGATATGCGCAAACCAGATGTGTCAGGCTATGTGCAGACAGGAGATGACACAGCTCACCCCATTGCTCATGTAGGAGACATACCTCTAAATACGAAGAGTGGGAAATCAAAGTACTTAGCAGATGTACTTCATGTCCCAAACATTACAAAGAATCTTGTTTCTGTTGGACAAATGGTTGAGCAGGGTTTGCAGGTTCGCTTCAATCCAAATGGCTGTTATGTAGAAGATTTCCAGAATGGCTGTAAGCTGATCACAGAGGGCAAATGTGTGGGCAGAATGTTTACGCTGAATGTAGACATGCCTGAGGTAAAAGCTGCATTATTTGCACAGGGCACAGGTGTTGTGGCTGATGTTGACATTTGGCACAAACGCATTGGCCATGTCAATGAGCAGAGATTGCGCAGCATGCAATCAAAACAGATTGTAAAAGGTTTGCCCAAATTCAAGGTGGATGGTATGCATAAAGTGTGTGCAGCATGCCAGTTTGGAAAACAGTCAAAGGGCTCATTTCCACATGAGCGCAATGTATGTAAAAAGCCACTTGAGGTGGTGCACACAGATGTTTGGGGTCCAACCGATACTGCAAGTATACATGGTTGCAGGTATTATGTCTCTTTCATTGATGACCATACAAGGAAAGTATGGGTCTACTTCATGCGTAACAAAAGTGAAGTGTTTGGTCACTTTCAAGACTTCAAAGTCATGATTGAGAAGGAGACAGATATGCAAATCAAGACATTGAGGTCAGATGGAGGGGGAGAGTACTTCTCCAATGATTTTTCAGATTTTCTGCGAATGCATGGTATACACAGGCAGTTTACATGCAGATATACTCCACAGCAGAATGGGGTCGTAGAAAGGAAAAACAGGCACATTGCAGAGGTTGCACGTGCATTGATGAATGAGAAGAACATGCCTCATCATTTCTGGGCTGAAGCTGTAAATACAGCTGTGTACATTATGAACAGGACACCTACAGCTGCGGTGCGTGATGTAACACCTGAGGAAAAGTTTACAGGTACAAAGCCTGATTTGGCACACTTGAAAGTGTTTGGCTGCATAGCTTACGTGCATGTACCAGATGAGTTGCGTAGGAAATTGGATCCTAAAGCAGAGAAATGTATTCTTGTGGGATATTCCCTTGAACAAAAGGGGTACAGGTGCTACAATCCTACTACACGAGAATTACGAGTGAGCAGAGATGTAGTCTTTGATGAGATGAGCAGCTGGTACAGTAATGCACATGGCACTATTGGGGCTGATGTAAAAGATGATGTGGTGGTACAAAATGTGAGGCCACAGTCACAGGTTTTGAGTGGACCACAAGAGTCCTCTTCTCGTGGCTCTGTTGAGAAACCATGGAATGGTAGACTACGTACGCAGGTTACTCCACCAACAGGTACAGGGAATGTATCACGAAAAGGAAAGGAAAAGGTTGATGAAGCTCCCTTTATGGTTGATGCATCATCAGGTTTTTCACATGTAGACATGGATTCAGATGGTTCTGAACAAAGTCTTGATGAGGAATTTGGAATTCCAGCTGTCAGGACACCTGGTGTAAGGAAAGTACAAGAAGATGCTAGAGGGCAAAGGAGTGACCCAGGACCGCGCAGATCTAATAGAGTCAGAAATCCAGTTCAGAAATTGACTTATGATGGGTATCTAGCGCATCACCAAGCCTACATGGCTAAGGTGATACAGGATGTGGAGCCCACATGTTTTGAGGATGCAATTGGAAATGTGCATTGGGATGGTGCAATGAATGAAGAGATGGCTGCATTGGAAGCAAATGACACATGGGAGTTGGTGCCATTGCCAAGTGGCAAGAAAGCTATTGGCTGTAAATGGGTGTATAAAACCAAGCATAAGGCTGATGGTAACATTGAGCGTCACAAGGCAAGGCTGGTCGCAAAGGGTTATGCACAGACGTATGGCATAGACTATGAGGAGACCTTTGCTCCAGTGGCAAAGATGACGACAGTGAGAGCTGTCATAGCAGTGGCTGCATCTACAGGATGGATTATGCATCAAATGGATGTAAAGAATGCCTTCTTGAATGGTGAGTTGCAAGAGGAAGTGTATATGGATCAGCCACCTGGTTATGTCGATCCAGGTTACCCAGATTATGTATGCAGACTTCTCAAAGCTTTGTATGGTTTGAAGCAGGGCTCTAGAGCATGGTATGATAGGATTGCCAAGTATCTTGTCAGTATTGGTTTTAGGAGAGCTCATGCTGATCATTCACTCTATGTACGTGAGAGTGATGTGGGGATTGTGGTCATTACCATATATGTAGATGACCTTATTATTGTTGGTGACAATGCTATGGAGATTGACCATGTGAAGGGTCTTCTCAAACAGGAGTTTGAAATGAAAGATTTAGGCGAGTTGCGCTACTTTCTTGGCATTGAAGTGATCAGGACTCCAGAGGGTGTATGGCTATCACAGAGACAGTATGCTTTGGACATGTTGTCAAAGTATGGTATGGCTGATTGTAAGCCAATTTCTATTCCCTTGGATGTGAATGCAAAGCTGAGTGCAGAGAAGGGTGATGTTGTTGAGGATGTCAACATGTACAGGAAGATTGTGGGTAGTCTAATCTACTTGACTATCACGAGGCCAGACTTGAGCTACACAGTAGGCTTGGAGAGTCAGTTCATGCAACTTCCGAGGAAGCCACATTTGGATGGAGTACGACGCACACTTAGGTATGTGCAAGGTACTCTTGACTACGCATTGTTCTATGCAGCAGATGCACCATTAGCATTGTATGGGTATACAGATGCAGATTGGGCAGGTAGCATTGTTGATAGGAGATCTACGAGTGGCTTCATGTTCTCTTTTGGGAGTGCTGCTGTTACTTGGAGCAGCAAAAAGCAGCCTACGGTTGCTTTATCGAGCACAGAGGCCGAGTACAGAGGTGCAGCAGTTGCGGCGTGCGAGGTAGCTTGGCTACGCACATTACTTGAGGACTTGGGAGTGCAGGTGGACCAGCAGATTTTCATCCATTGTGACAACCTCAGCAGCATGCAGTTGGCTAGGAACCCAGTGTTCCATGCCAGGACCAAACACATAGAGGTCCATTACCACTACGTTCGAGAGCGAGTGTTGGCGGGCGACATCGACTTGGTCTACGTCAGCACAGAGGAGCAGATAGCGGATATCTTTACCAAGGCCCTCGGAGCTGAGAAGCTTCGACGTTTCCGGACTATGCTTGGACTCTGCGACATGCAGAGCTCGAGGGGGAGTGTTGAGATGTCGAGCTCTACACCTTGATCTGGCATCCACTACGGGTCTTGGCCGCTTACTGCATTTACTCACTGGCGCGTTAGGTGACCGACACGGAGGATCTCTGCCAGTGATTATACAGCTGGACTACACTTATAGTGCCAGCCTAGTACGCTTCTAGCGAGTTCACACTTAGTGACCGCATGTACATATGTGCTACTTTTCAGCTTTAGCACTTAGTCATTTTGTACTCTCTTTTCTGTGAAGAAGAAGAAGAAGCTTTCCATCTCTGTGTGCTTTGTGCTTGTCTTGTGTAGCTCTCTTGCATCCTCATTCTTTACATCTTTTTCGACATGCTGTCAAGTACCATTAGGTTTTTTGACTAGATGGTGACTTCAGGCATTCACGTTTGACATCAACAATTTCTTGCAAATTCACGGTATCAATTTAGCAAGGATAGTCTATTTTGTTTGCGATTGCACATAGCCGATTACTGTTTGGTTTTCGCAGGTGACTTTTACTACAAGGTACATCTTTTCTGTAGCTAGCAGAGGATGTAATTAGCCAATGGATTTGGATGGCAAACATTTGATTTTGAGAATCCTTCCCGATTTTGTCTATTGTTGCCACACAGTTGGCCATTCTTACTGAGAGTGCCCCCCCCCCCCCCCCCCCCCCCCCCCCCTAAACGGAGCCAGATGATAGCATTGAATTGCTTGATATTCAAAAGTTTAAAGCTCTACAAACATGTATGATTGTTTTAGAGTCTAATTTTGCACAATTGAATGCCAATGTCACTAAGATGTCTGCTGTGCTTGTGCAATTCATGCAATAGTTGGCCAAGGGCCAAGTAAATCAGTAGACTAGGGTTTTTGCAACACATTTGCCTGGCGAGAGCACATGATGCACTGCATATGAAGTCAAGGCATTGTAAACAAGTCTGACACTAGAGGGTAAGGCCTACAAATGGTAGATGTTCCTTAAGGAGAAGGGCATCATACCACAAACTTGGGTAGCCTTCGAGAATGTGTTTCAAAAGGAATCTATGTCCACAAACGAAGCGGGCAAAAATTGGTTTGCATGGAACAAGTGCTCTATGTATTAGCATAAGACACAATTGGTGTATGTCTCAAACTATCGTGATGTGATTTTCAAGCTGAAGAGTCTAAACACTTTTCAACAACAAGTACATGGGCTCATTCGTGGGTTCACACCATAGCTTAAGAAGCATGTTAAAACCCAAGATCTCAAGACGCTTGAGGAGGCCATAGTGTAAGCACATATACACAATGATCCCGATGAAAAAATATTACATAGCACTCACATGTATATCACACACAAGTGCATGAGCACAACATGGGCACTTAAAAAAAATAATAAAAAAATAGTTGATGCATTTGATGCGCCCAAGAAACCCAAGGGGCTTGGGGGCCATCTGTCTAGTGAAGAATTTGAGAAAGCTAAGGAGGAAAGGCTTATTTACATATTTAGGGAGTGTCAGTGGACACAAAAAAAAGGATTGTCCCAAGGGAAAATCTGTTGCCCAAGGTAAGGAGAAAGCAGTGCACATGGTGCAATTGCTGCCTCTTAAGTCCTCCCCTTGCTTTTCTAATGTGGAACACAAACCGAAGCAGTGCACGAGTGCTTTATCACGGTCTCAATGTGGTAGCCAACCTTTGATTTGGTGCACATGCATGGGATTATCCAAGTCATAAGGTGAGAATCTTGGTAGATGATGGTGCTTCGCACAAATTCATTAACTATAAGTTAGTGAAACGACTCATTTTTTCCTCAACTCCTCCTAGTTTCCACCGTTATAAGGAGGCAATGATTAATTCCCATGATGCTGAGGTGCGGGATACACAAGTAAATAATGTACCACTGAAGATTCAAGGGTATCACGTGTCTTTGAATTTCCAAGTTATGAATATGGATTGGACATATGTGGTCCTTAGTCAAGAGCGGCTATATGGGTTAGGGTCATCATTCAAACATAGCTATGAGTACAACAATGTTCGATTCCAATGTCATACAGGTGTTGCAGTTGCAAGAGAAGGGTGTTCCTTCATAGCCACTTATTCGTTACCCAAGCCTATGAAGCTCTCTTCTCAAGATGAAATACACGAACTATTTTTGTGTTACTGGTTGTTCCTCAACGCCACATTTTTTCCTCTCTTCTCATCCATCTATGGCTACTTCTCTCTCACTACAATAAGAAAATATTTTTAATAAGTTAAAATAATAATTAATGGTATACAAATATGTGTTTGCCACTAGGATTACCGTCAACACGTGTTGTGCAACATGACATAGATGTAGTTGTAGGCAGTAAGCTCGTAATTGCACCCTACAAAATGAGTCATTCTTAGGTTGTTGAGGTGGAACGAGCGCTTGCCGATCACCTCAATAGAGGGTTTATACAACCCACTTCTTTAGCATGGGCCTTTCCACTTAAGAAAAAGGACGGTAGTATGTGCATGTGCATCAATTATCGTGGCCTGAATGCGATTTTTTGTTAAGAACAGGTATCCATTTTTGTGAGTGGATGGGTTATTTGATAAACTCACCCATGTTTGTATCTTTACGAAGATTGATTTGCGGTCTAGGTATCATCAAGTATGTATTAGGCTTATTGATATACCCAAAGCTGCTTTTTGAACAAGGTTTGGATATTATAAGTTTTTTATTATACCCTTTGGGTTAACCAATGCCCTAGCTACTTTCATGACGCTTATGGAGAGTGTCTTGAAACCATATTTAGACAAGTTTTTTATCGTTTTCCTAAGCACGTATTTGAGTTGTTAAGCAAAATAAGATATGCCAAGGAATCTAAGTGTGATTTTTTCAAGTGTATATTTATTATTTGGGGCATGCAATTGTAGTTGTTGGGAACATATAGATAAATTCAAAGTGGATGCCATTAGAAGATGGCCTTCTCCCAAAATTTTGGAAGAGCTATAGAGTTTTCTTGGGATTTGCCAGTTCTTATCGACGGTTTGTTAAAAATTATGCTCATATTGTTGTTCTGAGATGGACCAACTGAAATCCAAGGGGAAAACCTTTCAGTGGGGAGAATTTCAACAACAAAGTTTTGATGCTCTCAAGATCGCATTAGCTATAGCTCCTATTTTAGCTATTAAGGACCCTATGAAACCATTAGTTTTAGAAACGGATGCTATTAATCGTGATATTGGAGCATTCCTTCTACAGGAGGAAAGTCCAATTACATTTGAAAGCAAGAAACTTGATTCTACATAATAGAATTATTCTACTTACAAAAGAGAACTCTATGCAATAGTGTCTGTTTTAAAAACGTGGTCACATTATTTGTATGAGGCTCAATTTGAGATTTTGTTTGACCATGAAGTATAAAATGGTTAACACAAAAAAACCAATTTGAAGGCCAATGAGTTGATATTCTTCAAGAGTATGGTGCAAAGCTCCCCGGTATCATGAAGGACAATACAATGCGGTAGCTACTGCTCTTAACCTTATACTTGAGATCAACTCTCTTCTCTTTCCAAGGCTTTAAAGTGAGTTTTTGGAATCTTTGACGAGAAAATATGAGCATAATGAAATATATTCCAAATATGAGCATAATGAAACATATTCCAAAGTGTGGAGCCGTGTGAAAATGAGGGATCCTCTCACTCCAATGCTGGTAGTGTGTCTTTTTCCTCGTCACCCAGTTCTCCTTTTTTGAGTGATGAGTTGCAGAGATGGAAGAATTTTTCCATAGATGATGGGTACCTACTCCACAAGAGGAGAGTTTGTGTACCAACAAATGCAAACATTCAATGTCAAATTCTTTATGAATGTCATGATAGTCCCAGTGCAGGACACCTAAGCATAAAGAAAACTTATGCACTCATACAACGATATTTTTACTGGCCAGGTTTACAGGGGTTTGTTCAAGATTATGTCTTCCATTGCCAAAATTTTAAGTGAAGAAAGGGGAGCGCCTGAAAGCAAGAGGTCTCTTGCATCCATTGGAGATTCCCAATGGTAAATGGGAAAGTATCTCTATGGACTTCATTGTGGGTTTACCAACCAATGTACAAGGTCATGACTCAATATGGGTGATAGTAGATTGGTTGGCTAAACTTCAAAAATTTGTTCCATCCAAGTCCACAATTAAAACTCTAGAGTTAGCTAAGTTATTTGTTGACAATCTCTACAGGTTCTACAGGTTGCCCAGCAATATTGTGAGTGATTGTGATCCCAAGTTTAACAGTCCTTTTTGGAGGGTTGTGTTTAAACGATTGGGTACACAACTCAACATCAGTACTACATATCAAGTGTTTATCAACATGGTAAGATTGAATGTGTTTATCGAGGCTAGAAAATATGTTGAGAGCATATGTTAGCAAAAAACAATCAGATTGGAAATATTATCTCCTTATTCTAGAGTTTGGTTATAATTATACCAAAGCATGTGATGATTGGTTCTAGTCCTTTCTGCTTATGTATGGTTTTCAACCTAGGTCACCGATTACGGTGGGATTAGAAACTAAGAAACTTCAGCAGGTCACGGATTTTCTACAAGACCACATAAAGATGTTGAAACTTGCTCGTCAAAATGTTCGACAAGTGCATGATAGGTACAAAAAGTATGCTGATGAGAAACGTTAATAAGTAACCTTCACGAAAGGGAAAGAGGTGTTTTTACATGTGCCACAGCATTCAAAAAGTTTGACGAGTGGGCCAACAACTAGATTACCTTCGAGATCTTGTGGGCCTTTTAAGATACTCAAGCAAGTTGGTGATTTGGCTTACAAACTCTCTTTACATGTGCACTCTCATATTCATCTGGTATTTCATGTAAGTCGTTTACATAACCACTTGCATAGGGACGACAATGTCATCGACTAGTAGATTTTGGTTGTAAAAACTAGCGCAATCTATGTACGTGTCACATGTGCATCGACGAGCATTAGTCAAGTGGAAAGATAGACCTCAAGAAGGTGCCACTTGGGAAAACATTAGTGTTCTTAAAAATAAATTTTCCACTTTTGTTTTTGAGGATGGAAATGATTTTAGGGGGGAGTAATGTTACGCCAAGGGCCACAGGGCCAGAGGCCAGAGGCCAGGGGCAAGTCTCAAACGAGCTTAAGGGTTTCCTATATAAGGGCAAGAGGTTGGGAAGTGAGGGAGGTTTCAGACACCTTGGTCTCACACTAAAAATTCATTCCAACCAAGGTTGGACATCATGAGTTTTTGGTTATGCTTCTTGGTTTAATCAATGCTCTAGCTACTTTCATGACACTAAATTGTATCAAGGCAAGTTTGTCATTGTTTTTCTTGATGGAATTTTAGACTATAGTGAATATGAGGATGAGCACTAATAACATATAAGGTGCAAATTTGAACTCCTTAGGCAACACAAATTATATGCCAAAGAGTCCAAGTGTGACTTTTTGAAGAGAGAAATTCACTAATTGGGACAAATAGTTTCTGTTGCAGGCCCTGAAGATGGATCATTCCAAAATGGAAGTCATCAATAAGTGGCCTCCTCATAGAAATTTGGAAGAGCTCCAATTTTTCTTTGGATTTTTAGGCTTTTATTTCAAATCTGTTAAAATCCATGTGAATTTGATGTTCCCATGGCTAACCAATTGAAACCCAAGGGAAAGAAATTGAAGCACTTAAGGTCACTCTAGCTATTGTACTCATATTAACTATTGTGGATCTAACGAAACCTTTTGTGCTTGAGATAGATGCCAACAATCGATCTATTGAAGTAGTTCTTTTTCCAAGAGGAAAGGCCAATTTCTTTTGAGAGAAAAAACCTCGATTTTGCCCAACAAAATTATTCTACTTATTATGAGAGAGAACTATATGCAATAGTATATGCTTTGGAAAAAGATGGTAGTATATGCAATGCATAAACTATCATACTCTTAAGGTAATTACTATCAAGACTTAAGTATCCTTTTACCAAGGGTAGATGAGTTGTTTGATAAACTCACACATGCACGCATTTCTACGAATGCGATCCAGGTATCGTCAAGTACAAATTTGACTTGTTGATATATGTAAAAATGCCTTCCGAACAAGGTTTGGACATCATGAGTTTTTGGTTAAGCCTTTTGGTTTAACCAACGCTTCAACTACTTTCATGACCCCAATGGTGGATAGTGTTTTGAAACCATATCTAAGCAAGTTTATCAGTGTTTTCCTTGATGACAGTTAGTCTATAGTGTACCTCAAGATGACCACTTACAATATATGAGGCAAGTGTTTGATCTTCTCAAGCAACATAAAATTATATGGTGAAGAGTCCAAATGTGATTTTTTAAAGAGTGAAATTCATTTTTGGGGCATATAATATTTGTTGCAGACCTTTATACAGATGAGAACAAAGTGGAAACCATCATAAATGGCCTCCTCGTAAAAATTTGGAAGGGCTCCATATTATCTTAGAATTTGCAAGTTTTTATTGCAAATTTAGTAAGAACTACGCCAAAACTGTTGTTCCTATGATGGACCAATTAAAATCCAAGGGAAAATTATTTGTTGTGGAGAGAATCAATATCAAAATTTTGAAGCAATTAAGGTTCTTCAAGTGTGGTGGTTCATGCTCTCAATCACGTGCCTAAGATCAACTCTCTTTTGTTTACAAAGCTTAAAAGTGAGTTTTTGAAATCTCTTAAAGAACACAAACGTTCGGTGCCAAATTCTTTATGAATGTCATGATAGTCCAAGTGCAAGGCACCCATGCATAAAGAAGACTTATGCACTGATATGACGATAGTTTTATTGGCGAGGCTTAGATGGGCATGTTCAAGACTATGTCTTACACTGCCAAAAATGTCAGATTAACAAAGCAAGGCACCTAAAGGCAGGAGGTAACTTGCATCCTTTAAAGATTCCCAACGGAAAATAAGAAAGTGTTTCGATGGATTTTATTGAGGGTCTACCACCCACTGTGAGACGAGGTAATGAATCGGTATAGGTGATTGTAGATAGGTTGACTACACTCTATAAGTTTATTCCATCCAAGTTCACCATTAAAACTCTTGAGTTGTGATCGTGATCCCCCAAGTTTAACAACCACTTCTAGAGGACTAATTAAGTTCAATAGGATATGCTACAAGTATACATTAGAAAAAAATAATCAGATTGGGAAGATTATCTCCTTATTATGAAATTTTCTTATAGTAGTTCAAAGCATGTTACTACTCAATTTAGTCACTTCATGCTTATGTGCAAGTTTCAACCTAATTCACCGGTAACGATGGGGTTGGCTACAAAAAAAGTTCAACAAGTCGATGACTTTATCCCATATCATATGGATATGCTCAAGATTTCTCGTCAAAATGTTTGACAAGCACACGACAGATACAAGAAATATGGTAATGAGAAACATCAGCAAGTCACTTTCACGGAACGTGAGGAGGTATTCTTACGTGCTCCATAACATTTAGAAAGTCTGAAAACTGGTCCTTCACCTAAGTTACCTCCTAAATATTGTGGCCCATTCAAAATACTTGAGCGAGTTGGAGATATGGCCTAAAAGTTGATTAACAGGTTAAGCCTCCCACTGAGTCGCATGAATCTCGGTGCATTCTTGACCATCATGATATACATATTTGTCATCATGTATGTCAACAAGCATTGGGTAAGTGTAAAAATAGACCTAAAAAAGGTTCCACTTGGGAAAACATGTGTTTTTAAGAAGAAATGTTTGACTTTTGTTTTCAAGGACAAAAACGCCTCGAGGGGGATAATGTGAGGGCCAAGGGTAGCTTTTGGCAATTAATGGAAACCGACATGGGGGCTCTGTATTATATAAAGAAGAGGATGGTTGGGTGAAAGAGTGACGTTCTAACCCTTTGGTCTCAAAGAGGCATTATTGAGAAGAAAGAAGTGTTCAACTTTAGCGATAGAATATAATCCATGTACAAAATAATGTACAAAAAATAAACTTCTTTATCAAATTATTAAGTGCTTGTTGAGATACTAAGTAGTATTGAACCCATTATGTATTATGTATGATGTAGAGGGGGCCGGGGGGGGGGGGACGACGTGTTATAACTCTACCTATACTTTGAATACTTTGTATCAATTGCTACATGGTGGAACTTCTAGCACTATATCATCATACTTCATAGGGGATATGTAAAAATTGTCTTGATTCACATCACTATTTCAAAGTTTTGGATACTATTTCAGAATTTTGAATATGTACTCGAAGCTTTCAAATTCAAGGAGTCACTTGAACTTCTTGCCCCTAAGATGTTCCATCAACATCCTCTGAAGAACCTAGTTCAGAATTTTGGATACCCAACTTTGTAGCGGGATCGTGAGAAATAAAGTTGTGGGTAGAGTAGAATCCAGTACAATGGAAGCACCTTGACTCCAAACTTTTTCCCAAGCATGACATAGTTGAGATCCTTGTGGATTCAAGCTATCATGTGAGATGTCAAAGAACTTGAGATGCTTATGGTTTAGCCTTTTTTGCTCCATCGGTAGGGCATGTGTAAAAAATATGACCCAATTTCTTGTTATTACCGTTCTTGCTTTTGAAATCCATGTTGGATCTCTCTTCTCAAAACTTGAGCATAGATTTGTGACAAGCAGAGAAGATCTTAGAGGAAACTATAATGTAATTAGTGATTACAATTATGGTATTTGCTCTCTATGTGTTAGCTTATAAATGCATATCGTCAAAATGGCCTGCACAATATCATTAACATTGTTTGGATAAATTTATTCAACACTGAGCTTTAACTGTAAATTAGTGCTCTAAAAAGTGTAACCCCACATCCAAAATATGAGATTTACCTTTAAATTTTAAATTTGAAGGGGATAAAGCATACGAAATTTAGACAAATTTAGTGTAAACCTTCAAGTATAGCCAAGTTCTCCTACGTCAAGCTTTGGAAAGAAGTTTGTTTCTAGGACTTGTAAATTCCCAATCTTGAGAATTCTTCCTTGGTTTAAACTTAAGAATCCTTCAGGGCACTCATCTTTAGCTTGGTTAGATAGCTTGATGATAGAAATCCAACACTCTTCCAAGTCTAGGGTGCAAGGCTTCCCACCACTATCTGGCTATCTTTTGGAGATACATCGCTAGCTATATTTTGTAGCTTTGATTTCAAAACACCAAAAGTGAATCTAAGGGTTTGTAATTGTTCTAAAACCCTTCATACATCTCTAGCTTTAGCATTGCCCATCCTATTTGTTCCATGGTCCGCACTAGAGAAAATACATAAATCATTGTGTGTGTGTGTGTGTGTGTGTGTGTGTGTGTGTCTGTTTTGCAGTATTACAATACATATACACAAAAGCACATAATGTTCAATAGACGAATGGCTTTAGATGACTGGATAGAGATTTGTACAAAAACGACTCAGTCTTAGATTCATTTTTGTACAATGTAATAAGAATGAGGCATCATTCCAATGATCCTATTCAATAAAGTATAGAGTTGTGGAGGTCATCCAGGTTGAATCGGCAAAGTTCTTCAAAGTCGACACCGACAAAGCCAAAAAACTATGAAGTAAAGATAGAATTCTCACATGCATCCATATAAACAAGACAACATATTTGTTAGCCTTGAATACGTATTACAAGTGTCAACAAATTTATCAGTTGTTATCCATGTCCTACTTAAAAACTTTTTAACTGAAACCAACTATACTTTAAACAATTTTAGAGTATCAAATAGTGCAAAGTATTTAGGAGACAAATAACCCTTCCAAAAGTAAGTAGATAAACCTAAAGAAGTAAATTTCCACATGTTTTCATTGTGATCAGAAGGCCACCACCCCTTTTGATCCAAGTGTCAAAAGATCCCTTTAATATTTCATGTTTTTTTAAAGTGTCACATATCCAAGACATGATCTAACTTTTTGAATTACAAACCCACTGTAAGGGCATCAAAAGGTCATTACCCCTTTTGATGCAAGTGTCTTGACAAATATGCATTCCAAGTGGTCAAGATCAATATGGTTTTATTATGATCAAAAACCCATTAGCCCTTCTGATGCACATGTCAAATGAAATTTATTTAAAATCTCTTTTGTTACCACATTTTATTTTATTTATTTTTTTGAATTTGTTTTTTAAGTATGAGGTATCCAAGTTAACCAAATTATCAAAAAGATCTTATCAGAGAAAGTATTAAGTTTGATTTATTTTTTTAATGCAGAGAAGCGACAGTAAGACTCGATAATTATCTATGCAATGTACAAGGAAAAGTCAAGAGCCAACAAAAATTTGGCCTAATTTCAAGCTATCCAAATACACAATCACCAGGTTTTATCAAAAGTCTAAACTGTGTCCAAAGTTACAACGAGGCAGTAGAGAAACAATCAATAGTCATGCATCAGACAGCTACATAACCTAGGATCAAACAGGCCATCCTTAAACATCCAACCCCATTGGTGAGGTCTGAGCAAAGTACCAAGAGAAAAAAAGTTTGAAAAGCTTCTCCAAAATTGAGCAACCCATAGTTTCCATTATACACAGAAAGTCAAAACTCAGCAAACTTTCCCACAAGCATGTCTTAGGTCAAGCAAGGTACAAATTTAGGCATTCGTAAGTGAATCCTAGTTAAACACGGACAAATTAGAAAAGTGTGTGTGAGTCCACGATAAAGCAACCCAAGTTAAGTATAGTGGGGTGTGTGTGTGTGTGTGTGTGTGTGTGTGTGAGAGAGAGAGAGAGAGAGAGAGAGAGAGAGTTGCTCATCATCAAGCCTCAAACTTACATTTTGATCACTCACAGCAAACATGTTTAAATAATCAAAATGATGTTCTACTTGATAGAGCAATCTATATTTGTTAAAATGTAAATTCAGTGACATGCTAGCTCAAAGCCATGTACTTTTAAACACATTGAACCTACTACTTATGTCCAAGGCGTCCAACACATACACTAGCTACAACGTAGCCACACTCCATAGATATAATCATGAGTGAATCATCTTTTAACCAGATGATAACATTATAAGATTCTAGTTTTGCAATAAAAGAACTGCCTCAGCCAAATGCTCATTAAAAGCCCTCCAAAAATCCAAATCACCAAACATATTACCAACATGAAGTACATTAAGGCAATGGTTTCCATGCCTACAGAGATAGCACATCTACAGCAACAACCTGTGTTGAATGTAGGATCGACAAAGAATGTACTCCTACGACAAAAGCATCTATTGAACTCCAATAGACTGTTTGGGACTTGTGAGGGGACATTTCTTGTTGGGAACATACTACAATTGCTTGCAATTCTTGAGAGGCACACATTCCTCAAATGCCTAGGGCTGCTGTTTTTACTATTAAAAAAGAATAAATGCAAAAATCTGATGTGTTTGATGGAATTTATAACTACAATGCCCAAATTTGACCTTGAAAACTAAGGTCCATTACAAACTATGGCTAGGACTTTTCATTTCGGATTGGGAAATTTACACAAGGAATGCCATCAGTAGAGATGCTACTGAATCTACACTGATCTTCAATGATGTTGGACTACAGAACAACGATGGCATTCAACCTATCAAACCTTTGACATTATTCTTTGTCCAATATTCTACTTCATGTCAAGAATTCAAAGAAGCCATTGAAGCCCTAGAATCCACAACTTCAGCATTCTATGGATTCAAACCTCGAGCCAACTCTGTCGCTGCGCCAACCACCAAATCAGACTTGAGGTTGACTTTCTACCCATAAATTAATAGAACCCATTCAAATTTTGAATAAGGGCTTTTCTCGTCCTACTTTCAGGCATGTTCTAGCTCGCCAAAACTTTCCAAGACCAAAGAGAATAAAGCTTCTTGGAGGGTGCCCCCACCCCCTACTTTTCAACCAGACATCTAAGTGAAAGCAGCTAAGACTCCACATTCTGGGGACAAAACATGGAGATTTCAAAGAATGGAAAACAAAGAGACAAAAATTACCCAAGACCAAGGTGATGACGAGAATTTGGCTTGATCCCTTGTTACTCCTGCAGGTATCTATCGCAAAAGATGACTGAATTTTCATTTCTACCCCTTTTGTTCTTGTCAATACTATCAATCCTTTCTATTTGTTAGGCTTCATTAAGTCACATACAAGATAGAAGGTTATAGTATATAGGTCTACTTGTATACGGCCTTGTAATCACATGAAGTGTCTGATAGTCAACTTGACACTGGATACGGCCTTGTAATCACATGAAGTGTCTGATAGTCAACTTGACACTGGATGGGTGCTTTCATTTAGTCACAACACGAACTTCCTTTGTCCTTGTACTCCATCCTGGATTTTTATGACCAATCTGAGTCATGTTTGGCCTCATGTTGTTGATGAAGGCTAATATCAGTATTCTTTTCTTACCTCTGACATCATCCATTGTGCATATGGGTCTTGAGACATACCTGGAAGTTTAGTCATTTTCATGTACCTTCCTTCACTTTGTACTGCTTGACATCGCTTCAAAGTGTTTTTCACCAGAATTATGGATTTTTCTCATCCTTAAATATCAAGAAAAAGATTTCTATGAAAAAGTTCCAACTTTAAGGTTGCAAAGGTGAAAGTTCACATTGGCATTAACATTAAAACCAAAGGGAAGTCATGTATCCATGAGACATAAAAGGGACCCATTGCAAGCAAAAAACAAAAGAAACTTGCTTTGTTCACATGAAAAGGTAGGTCCACTTAGTATAGGAATATTAAAATTTTATATGTATTCCTAGCCAGTATAGGAAATAATAAAACTTCCTCTATATTCTCCTATACGGCGAGGGAAAAAGAGCCTCCAGGCAGCAGCTCAAGAGGGGCAGAACACAGGATTCTCCCTTGGGCAAATCAAAAGCTTTTCATGCCATGTCTTCTATCCCATGTCCCCCCTTGTCAAACCACGCCACCTGGAGGTGATATCAGGGAATCACTGGAGAGTTGCCCCACACAATGATGCACTTAACGACCAAGGCCGAGAGGGATGCACCCTTGTCACTCGTAGACCTAGGTGGATAATGCCTTTGTACCCCAGGATTCTCACCCAGTAAAAAACAGCCCGTCCAAAGGATTTCCAGTAGGATTGCCATGCCCAGGGTGGGCATAGTGGGAACCAGCTAAAAGCCTAGTACCTTTTTACACCTCTACAAATAACAGCTCTGATAAAAGGCACAAGAGAGAACAATGAAACAGAAACAATCCAGAAAAAGGGGAAAAGTTTCACTTCAGCATCCTGAAAAAGAGTGATACATAATGAAAAGACTAAACACTTGAAATGTAGATGATAAGCAGGTTGATTCTTTAGGTTGCCCCTAAAAGAATCAGCCTGCAGAACTACGCTATAATTACATGGAGCCTTCTTCCGGACAAGTTTAAACTCCATGTTCATGAGCTGCTAACACCTCCATGGCCATGATTACAACCTATTGGAAGAGTCATTAGCCAAACACCATCCTCATCCATACACAGCCATCTCATCAGTGGGATCCGACAACGATTCGCAACTGCAATTCAGATAAGTAATTTCTCTATCGCATCCTGCAGCAGCACATTTGTGTTGCAAGGTTAGAAATCTTGAACCACAAGATAACTAAAAACTTGAAAGCCCCGTTTTTCCAAAGTATTATTACCTTCAGTTGAGTAATCTGAGTCTTCAACTGACTTCCTTCGTTAGTCATGACAGAGCAGGCAATCACTGGACGGGAGACACCGCATGCTCGTCCTAATGCCTGCTTGGATGGCACAAAGACGTACGGCACATTCTGCAAATGGGTAGGCCAATCTCAAAGGTTAAACATTAAAACACTCTTTTTAAATGCAGTGCATGATATCTCACGAATGCTCAACATGATTACAGTGCTTGATTCTTTCTAAGCCCACCATAGAAACATGGAATGCAGAATGAAAACGGGCCTTCAACAACCAAAACACGTTTCAAAATGGCCCAGAATGCATTCCCGGTTTGAAACGCTAATGGAATCGGCACAAGGCCAGAACGACATTTTCAGACCAGGAATGGCCCCTGGCCAGAAAGTGTTCCAAGCACAGAAAGAGCCCAGAACCCTCCACCCAACAAGATCGTATTGCACTAGTCATTGTTATCCGCAACAAACTTAACTACAAACCTTGTCTTCAGCCAACAAAGGCAGGTGCAAAAGAATCTCTAATGGTTCTGTGTCTGCTGCCATCACAATAAATTCTGCAATGCCTCTGTTAAGCGTCTTTGTTGCTGCCAGAGTCAGAAAATTACTAGGTCACACAATCAGAAAGGAAAGGTTATTCAGCAAACACAATTTCCAACCTTCATTTGCACCCTTCCGAAGCTGTTTATAGTTCGCAGCTTGTTGCACGATATCCAATATTGTTATGGTAAGTTGAGCATCTGCTAAAGGATAAGCTTTTGGGTTGATTGGCTCCGAACCCTAAAAAAGGGTACATGAAAAAAAAAAATCAAATACAGCTCGAAAGTAAGCAGCACTATTCACAACACAGTCGCCTCAATAGACAAAAAGAATATCTGCATCCTATGCTACCAGGTTTTCAACATCTGTTCAAGCTCAAGATTCTCACTATATCAAGACAGCTAGTTCAACTTATAAAGGCAGGAAACATTAGCAAGATTGGCAAGAAACCAAAGTGCTTTGACACTCACAGACAGTTAGAAACAGAGCAGTGTGTCTTTTACACTCATCTACATTAACAATCTATGTCAACAGCTGGCAAGTGATCGAAAAATCAACCCTTCAAAGTTCCATTTCAATAAAGTGAGGTAGATACTAGGACACCGATTGCGTATGAATTCAATTGTGAATTTTCTCTTCAAATTCCAAGTAGCATCATCGAGACATAATCAATCAGTGAGGGACTTCAGTGATATTGTGAGGATCAGAAAGGAAGAAAATCCCTCAACTTGGCACCAGCCTCTCTTGAATTGGAGGAAAATTGTACTGATCTAGATTTTGTAGTCTAAGGCTTGGGCTAATCAATAAGCATGGATTCATGGTGTGCAAGATCAGGTGTACCCGGCTTCAACAGTTAGAGCAGACTTGAACTGCCTAAAAACAGGCATTTCATCCAAATAGTATGGCCTTTAGCCTAGTTGTGTTCGTTTTTCAGAACCAAAAACAAGAGGCCACACAAATGCATGGCCAAGAACACGATGAAAAGTCTCACAACAAGAGTAACTTTTGAGTGTAAAGACTCCCCTGGCTTGACTTGTCAAGCCTTGTCACAATGCTATGATCCTAACGAGAACTTGAATTTATGCTTTGTATTGTTCGTGTGTAGCAACAGCCATCTCATACATCAATCAAGCACATGTTGAGGAACTTAATTTGAATTATTGTAGATTTTTTTGTCATGTGTAGCTATTATTGAATATCTTCGTGAAAATACCCTATCATTCAAAGTTCCATTTTTCTACACAAGACATCTACGGATGCAAGGCCCAATTTGCAAAATCCTACACTTACATAGGCAAGGTGGCCATGTCCAGAAACCCAAACTTGAACTAGTAAATTTTAATAAATCTTTCTTACAATCACGATTACTGTATTGCAGTATTTTCTTATAGTTTTCAAACTATTATACTACAAGGTGCTCATATGAAAATATTAGAGTAAAACTAAGGACCGTAAACCTATATTCTACACGTTCCAATTACATTCATCTCTTTAGTTGACCTAGGGTTTAAAATCTTAAATGTTGGGCATGTACCAAATCTAACGAGTTTTGCAATTTTATGTCATCAAAAGTTTTATCCTAAAACTCCCAAACCTATTGGCAATGCCAACACATAAGAGTGGAGACTCCACAAAAATCAACAAAAACCAATATTTGGGGCACATTGATTGTTACACCCAATGCCAATTCAATGTTACACTCAATATCAAATCAGTAGCATCTGCAAATTGGGCACGCCTACTCTTGCACCCACCCTCCAATGAATAGAATAACTTATCAAATGACAATTTGAACATGAAAAAGCTATACCAAGCAAACATGGTAATTTGCTACTAGCATTTGTTGAGTGTCACATTAGTTGATAAGTGAAACGGTCACAAAGTTTCTAAGGGAAAATAGTATCCAGCACCTTAGGCTAATGTGCCAAATGCCATCACCACTTAGCCTTATCAGCTTTTCACATGCATGTCTGTGGCTCGCCAAGATTTAAATGTGTAAGTTGTTGGTATTTTCAAGTCATTCCCCATTTAAAAAAGAGGGAAAAAGCTAAATCCCTCCTGATCCACTCTAGGGTAGTCTTTCAGCTGAGTGTGTTCAAGTGGATTTCAAGTGCAAGGGCAGCCAAAAAGCTGACATGAGCAAGTAGATGCTTTTGGTCTATCTAGCAGGCTCCCTATTGTGTTACTACAAGCCAACAGACAACCAACTTCCCGCGCTCACCATCACCCACCACCACTCTTCCTCGTGAGGCGGTTCACGGAGTGATACTACCCCTAGAAAACAATTGCTTCAGAAGAAGACAAGCACTGCTGAAAGAACTCGTTCTGCACCTGCGGCTCCCAGAATGTAGAACCAAGTCATGCTACCTTCAAAGAAGACCTAATTTTTCATGTGCGAGTTCTCTCTCTCTCTCTCTCTCTCTCTCTCTCTCTCTCTCTCTCTCTCTCTCTCTAAACATACACACACACAGTCGTAAAACCTTGCAGCAGAGAGAAATCTTGTTCACGTTCAAAAGACCTACCATTGGAAGGTCTTCTTGCACCGCGGGGGGTTTTCCCTCCAAGCGACCGATAGCAAGTAGGTCAGTCGACGATACTGAAGCAGACAAGGTTTCACATACGAGCTGGCTGATGGGCACAACCACTCTTACTTGGCCTGAAATTTATCTTGTAACTTCTCCCTTTTTTAATTTAATTTCTGTTTATCTTCAAAGAAAAAAAGAAATTTATCTTCTCTCTCTTCCTCCTCCCCCCACCCCATGCGCAGCGCTAAGCTGAATACACATCGGATGTGTGCCTACCGTCACTTTTGGGGACAAGCGGGCATGCATTATAGACAAAAGGATTTATAATCTAAGGCCCATGTTGGACATTCCTCGAGTTTGATGGTTGTCACACAAGGCAGACGGTCTCCATGGTTGCAGTCTACTTGGCAGCTAGCTCACGTCCAAGCTTCTCTGGAAAACCCCCAGCAGCCCTACACCCACCCAACCTCCTCCAATGAGTTCTGATTGGTTGCACAAGCCTCCACAGAGCCCATTTTCTCATCGTTGTCGTCCAAACAGTGTGACAAGAGATCAAACATTGTTCGCATGAAGGAAAAAGGCGAGCATCAAGGGATGGGCAAGTCACACATGGCTGTTGGCCATGTGTGACAAGGGCCTTATAAAAGGGATGCAATATTAGCATTTTCCCTATAGCCTATTGGTTCAAGTCTCCCTCCCTCCTTTATCAATTGGCTCGCTTACTGGCCGTGCGGAACCCTAGCCTTGCACAGCTTCTCTGTCAGCCCTTGCAGATGCACATGAGCTAGGAGGGCTCCGTGCAATCTACACAGGGGACGAAGTTGTTTGTGTGAGTTGGAGTGAGGACGGATGTGGCGCCTCACATCTCAATGAGGGTGGGACAAGCTTGCTGGTGGTCAGATCCGTCCTTGGGATGGGGGACCCTTGGTGACCTTTGCCCTCCCTCTCGCGTTGCTTCTCAACCATTGTATTTCTGCTTGCGAGGTGTGGTGGCTACCCCCCCCTTTGCTTTTGAGGGTTCTATGCTACCATGGTCTAGTTTTTTGCAGCGATCTTGGTCACTGGATGGGGAGCATGGGATTGTGGCTTCTGAGTGGATGAAAGGTGTCCCCGTTTGTTGTTGGTTGGCATGATGTTGGCAACTTGGTGGCAACAACCGACTCTTGAGTTTCCATTTGGCTCTACAAAAAAGCTTGGATTCTATCTTCTTTCTTTTTGGTTTCCAATGTCTCGCTGCTTCTGGGTGATCGAGAAAATATTGGAAGGTAGGTGATGGAGCTTTAGGCTCCCCCCTTGAAAGCGATGGTATGTTCCCTCCAAGTCATGTTTTGTGATTGCTGGGGTGGCTCTTCTGTCAGCGTGACATATGGTTTGATGGTCTTCTTATGAACAACTGATGTTATTCTTTTTGGTTGCTCCCACATGATGTCTGTAGGGAGTTTGTATTGGTATTGTTGTATTTCTAATTTAATCTCCACTCATAGTCGTGCATTTGGCCAAGGAAAAAAAATGTCACTCTCTTTTTCCAACAGAAGCTAGCTCAGTTGGTTGAAGCATTCGACCTTCGTGACCCACGTCATGGGTTCAAATTGGGCTAAGTGATGCATGAAGGTGCACTTTGCAGTTTATGAGCAAGAATGCTCGTACTTTACCAAAAACAAAAGATGTCACTCTCTTTTTTTATCAAATGTCCACTTACTATTGTGACCTTGGCAAAAGAAGATGTTGCTCTTTCACTAGATTTTCAACGTTTGAGCGGTAGATCTTAACTAAACCCTACTACTGGCTTTTTAAAACAATTTCAATATGGGATGTTTTCCCTCTTAAAAGCATACCATGTATATATACCTTTGTTTAATCATTTTATCCATCAATCATTGATCTTTTCCCAAAAAATTATTTTCAACTACCAATGCACTTAAGAAACACCCCCCCCCCCCCCCCCCCCAAAAAAAAAATCAAGAATGGGGTCTAGGAGGGCCTCTTTATTTGGAAGTTTAAGCTCTAGTATTGAGAAAGCAATCAAATGATAGTTTTTGAAAATAAACATGTAAAACAGTTAGTTTATTTGAATTCAAATTTCCCCCCAAAATGAGATTCAAAATCTAGCGAGCAAAACCATATCATATAACATATTTACGGAAAGAGCTCGATGTGTAGATTACAAATCTATAATCTCCACTCAAATCGGAGATTGTTTGGAGGAGTTATGGAAGACTGAAAATCATAAAGTTGTCCATCTCTTTTCTGGGGGAAAAAGTGCATCCTTTGACCACTCTTACACCGCTCTTACACACCCACCATTCTTTCACACATGGCATGCACCTATTTGTCAGAATTCTAACCACCTCCATAATCTCATGGAAAATAAAGAGGCTCTTCTAGACCCCATCCTCTTCCTAATGGCCTGAGTTTAGAAACATCATTAACTTCATTCTGTCTTTCTTCCTTTGTCATTGGACTTTTCTTTAACTAAGAGAAATGCCAATGGCACAATCTCCTCATCAAGATAATGCCGTGCTGAAGGTCAAACCAATGCGGGCCTTTGGACTAAGGGTTTTGTATACTCCGCCAATCCAATGGCTCGAATATCATCTCCTTTCACTAATCTTCCCACATTCTTACAATATGCCGAGAGGGGTGAGCAAGGACTCCTAGGGAATTTCAAGTGTTTGTTTCACAATGGAAGCTCTAACGTGACGGGTCTCATGCAAGCGTATGTCAACCCATGTCTAAGAATTTGGTGACTCTTGAGGGATTGCTTTATCAATCAATAAGAGAGCTCTAAGAATCAAAACACATGACAGATAGAAAGGATTCAACCATAAAAAATCTTGGACACCATCTCCCACATTAAGAATACGAGGTTTAGTGCAAGGGAGCAAGCACGATCTTTTTTCCATTGAAACTCTTGCACTTGAAGGTGGTTCTCGCAAATGGAGAGTGATGGAAAGAAGGTGCATATTTTGTGATTCAAGAACTGTGTCTAGTATATATCACTAGTCTTGATTTGTTTTTTTCTTTAGAAATTTATCCAAAAGGTACGTGGAAGTGAAAGTATTGGTGATCAAACGAATTTTTTTTCCATAGTTGCTTCTCTATTCTTGACATACCAAACACCACTGCATTGAGGGAGTCAATATAGAAAAAATCATTGCAAAAGTTTTTCAATTTTACAACTTTGTGTGATGTTCAAAATGTTTGTATAATGAAATTGATATCAATACTAATGGCTACCAAAGGATGTACATGGACAAAAGCATGTTAACGTTTACCAAATAGCAAGTTCTTGGACATAGCTAGATAGCACATGATATTTGCAGTTTTCTTCATTTGAAAAGATGACATTCCATAAATGTATAGGGTCTCATTATTTGGAAAATACAATGAGCAGTTGCTATCGACGACTCCCTCCCACATCTTTAACTCCAAACGTGGAGGGAATTTGTGCTCTCTCTCTCTCTCTCTCTCTCTCTCTCCCAATCCCTCCATTTGTTGTGGAGAGCTTTGGAGCTCAGATTGTTCCTTGCCAACTCCCTCTTCCTCTAGAAAAAATTTATTTGCTATTGTGGACATCTCTCTCTCTCTCTCTCTCTCTCTCTCTCTCTCTCCCCCCCCCTTCCTTGTGTGTGTGTGTGTGTGTGTGTGTCTCATATGTGTGTATGTTAACACATGGACACTTGAGGACAAGCTACATGTATTCAAAAAAATGAGGGTGCACTCATGAAACTAATGGAAGAAGGTCTTGTAAGACCCATTATGCCCATTAGGGGAAGTATCTTAAATCACATGTTTTCATTAGGGACTATGAGGCCTTAAAGAAGAGAGAATGTGCAAGAATAGAGCTTTACAAGATTGAAAAATGTTGATGAAGCATCAAAGCACACAATTATATGTGAGATAGTAAAAGGACTTCACTGACAACAGGACCTAAAGCATGGAGAAGACTATAAAGTGCAAAATCCTTAATCCAAAATTGGATTATCCAATTATGCTCAAAATATATGATCAAACCTTGCAAAAGTGAAAGACATTGGTTATTGTTAAGTCGCCTTCAAACTAAGACAAGTTTCCTAAGAAAAGTGTTTTGGCAATGATGATGAACTTATCTAAACACTTTCCCATGGCTAAGGTGGCAAGTGTTTTGTAGGTGTTGAAGCCATCCTTGTACATGGAAAGGTCTAGTATCCATGCCACCTCACATCATGGTTGTAGCTTATTGTCATTGGCAACATGTTGGAAGCAACAACATGGTTGTACCCCTAGTAATTATTAGCGTATAATATGCATACACACCATGCTAAGTAGCATATGAACCATGCTTTGTGGCATGCACAATAAGTTGAGGCTACACTGCATGTTTAGTAGCATACATGCCATGCTAACTAGCATATGTGCCATGCTAATTACCATACACTTTATGCTTAGTAGTATAAAGTCATGGTCTATAGCATATGGGATATGCTAACTAACATAGAAGCCTTACTAAAAGTAGCATATACACTATGCTTAGTAGCTTACATGTCATGCTAGCTAGCATATAGGCCATGCTTGCTAGCATACATGCCATGATTACTAGTATACACTTTATGCTTAGTATCATAAAGTCCATGGTTAGTAGCATTTGGGTTGTGCTAACTAGCATAGATTCCGTACTAAATAGCATATACACCATGATTAGTAGCTCACATGCCATGTTTACTAGTATACACTCTATGGTGGATAGCATATGGGCTATGCTAACTACAATAAAATCCATGCTAGCTATCATATTGTTCATGCTTGATAACCTACATGTCATGCTAAGTAGTATATATGCCATGCTTGGTAGCATGCGTGCCATGCTTAGTAGCATAAACTCCATGCTAACTAGCATATTGTTCATTCTTGATAGCCTACATGCCATGCTAACTAGCATATGGGCCATGCTTGGTAGCGTCAACCTATATTCTTAGTAGCATAAACTCCATGATAGCTAGCATATGGGCTATGGTAGCTAGCATACACTCTAGTCTTGATAGCATACAAGCCATTCTAACCAGAATACGTTCACTTATTTTGCTAGGTGGAATACATGAAGGGCCAAGTTACATGTTTATGTAACTGCTAGTATATCACAAGGTATGTGTGGCATCTAATTCGTGGAGTTGATTATCTACAGGCTGCGTTGTTTTGTAGATTCAAAGCCCCTCATTCAAAGTGCAAAATTTAGTTGCATGCTTGTGAGTATTCAAAGCCTTTCTTCGTTCATTGAGTGAAGGAGAGATAAAAATGTTCCTGCAAATATCATGTGCATATGTCTTTCTTGAAAGATGCACTCAATCACATGCATTCCTTAAGTTTGGTCTCCATGTTGGTGAAGGTTGATGTAGTTGTTAGAGATGTGTGTTGTAATGGTTCCAATAGTGTATGCTCCTCTATAGACATACTTTCATTGGTGTCACCGAGCTGTGGGAGCTGGTGGTCTATCCAAGCAAGAGAACAAGCCCTTTCATGACAAAAAGTACTTGATGGAACATTACAAAATTTATGGAGTCAAGTAACTAGCTTGATATCCTCTAGAG
Source organism: Adiantum capillus-veneris (assembly GCF_014529385.1). Lineage (NCBI taxonomy): Eukaryota > Viridiplantae > Streptophyta > Polypodiopsida > Polypodiales > Pteridaceae > Adiantum > Adiantum capillus-veneris. Next base: position 45,197,730 of record NC_140954.1, read on the forward strand.
AGAAGATTCAAAAGAAAGGAAGGGTTATCCATTATTGTAACGGTGTTTGCATTTGTGGAGAGTATGGACAATGAAGATAACAAGAGGAAGAGGAAAGATCTTATATACAAGGAAATGCAAACATGAGAATTTCTTGCACTTATGAATTCCAAGCTAAAAAATTTCATTACTCACAAATATGTTTCTCAATGGCTATCACAATAGTTTAAAGAATTTATTCATATCTTCATTGATGGTGTGGTTCTATTAGTGATTGACTTTGTACAGAGCTACTTCTTCAAAGAGCACAATGAAATTCAATATATGTTGCCTTGACATGATCCATCCTATGGGCTAAGTTGCATTTATACATTTGTATAATGAGTTTTATATGTATAAAACAAAATTAAATGCGGTATTCTTGTATTACACGTGTTTTTTGTATAAAGTTTAGCTTGATCAAAGTATATTTTGATCGAACTTTTGATCAAGATCCTTCTTTATATTTAAAATTGTAACAGACTTTGACACTCCAAGTCAAGCATCAACCGCGACAACACCAAATAACCACTTCAAAACAATTCACAGATCACAATAGATTTGCACAGGCCCAGTGGAGTTCCGTGCCTAGAGATATTGGCCCCAAAGACTGGCCCCCCTTTCGGTATTTCTTTTTATATCAATCAGATCAAAGTACAAGAGAGTGGCTAGGGTTTCACTCTCAGACTCTACATCCAGATGCTCTAAGAAGTGAGATCCTCACCACTTATTTAAAGGTTACAAGGGATGCCTAAAAGCAGAGCCCCAAAAGCTTGAAAGCAAAAGCAGATTCTCTCTCTCTCTCTCTCTCTCTCTCTCTCTCAATGAGAGCCAGTAAAAAGCAAGTTCTCTATTTCTCTCTCTTTCTCCCAAAGCATAGCAAAAAGCTGAGATTTGCGTCCCTCAAAATTTCCACAAAAAAAAATCCACCTCTACGATTTTCGGAAATTAGGGTTTGTAGGAGTTTTAGGGTTTCTGCTGTCGGTAGCCACGTCATCACTTTGTGACATACCCCCCTCTTGAAAGCATTGTAATCGACCGCGATTACGCCTGCAAAACCGACAAAAGCCATAAACCGTCTTAGCAGACACTGACTGTTAGTACCTACGTACTAGGGACACACATCTAACACATGTACCAAATCAATAGTCACATCACACGACATCACATGACATTCAACATTCATTCGGATCTTAGACCATGATTTATCGGCAATGTAGCTAGCAATCACATCTAGGTCCAATCAGGACCTCATCGATGTCCGATTGACTAACCCCTATTGCAACCATGTCTGTTCGAGATCAAGTAGACCAAAATGCTGCAGTCATTTCGTCTATCAGTTCCTGCACTCAAAAGAAGTGAAGAAACAAATCAGTATCATTATCAGGAATTCCATTTCATAAAGTCATCCATCAGAATACTGTCAGCTATTAGTATCTCTGAAGCTTAAAGAGACATCAGTGACTTTAGTATCAAAATCGAGGCATCTGTTGACAAAGGAGCGGAGTGACTCCCCTCTTGTGCATCCCACTGCACCAGATCTCCAGCCAAGCTGAATTCTGGGTTCCATCTGGAGTAGACTATGCTAAACCAAAAGATCGAGGTAAAGTTTCACAATCCGAGGAGTATCTGCTAGGTCCTCCTCCTCCATCCACTTCGCATCAAATGCAGGAAAGTTCTTGAACTTAACCAAGAACCGTCTTCGAACTTTACCTTTCTTCGTATCGTTATGTGCCAAAATCTGTTTAGGAACAAGGATCTCCTCGTTTTTTTCCACTTCGGGTTGCTCATTAGGCTCCCCATCATCAGGCACATCACCCTTAACAGGTTTCAAGAGACTCACATGCAATGCATTGTGAATCCTCCAAGTATCTGGTAGTTTCAATCAGAAGGAGACATCATTTATCTTTTCAGTGATCTGGAAAGGTCCGTAGTATCACTACTAAGCTTTGGAAAAAAAAAGCTCTCCTTTCCCTTTTTCTTTCTTAGGAGTGCCTTCTCAAAACGTAAGAGCACCCAATCATCCTCCTTCAATTTCAAGTGGGACGATGGCGATCCGCTACCTTTTTCTGTCGTTCTTGAGACTCCTGCAAAGTCTCGCGAACCTTGGCAAAAGCCGTATCCAAATCTCGCGAATATTCATCCGTTGTAAATATCTAATCTTTCGTGCTCAAGAAGGATGGAACCTTCGCAACACTTTCAACAATCTCACATGGTGTCTTCCCCGTCAAAGAGTGTAGAGTGTTATTGTAGGCAAATTCCACCAAAGGTAAGTTCTTTTCCCATTGAGTCTTCAGATCCGAGATACAAGACTTCAATAAATCTAAAATCACTGAATTGGCAATCTCAGATTGCCCGTTAGGCTGCAAGTGGAATGATGACAAGAACTGCAACCGCGTGCCAATGTTCTCCCAAATTGCCTTCCAAAACAAACTCATAAATCTGGGGTCTCTATCGGAGACAATCGTCTCAGACGTTCCATGTAATCGAAAAATCATCATGATCATTCTGTGTTCTCAGGAGATCAAAAATGAAATCCATCGCAATACTTTCCCAGGGGCGGGTGGGTATGGGTAAAGGCTGTAACAATCCCTGTGCCTTATGCCTGTCAAACTTTACCTTCTCGCATACTAAGCAACTGCGCACAAATTCTTCCACATCCTTTTTGAGTCCTGGCCAAAAGAAGTATCTCTCTACCCCCTTCATGGTGGTAGCAATGCCGCGGTGACCTGTAAAAGGTGGACAGTGGCATTCCGTCATAACCTTTTCCCTCAACGGTTGTGTAACGCACAACAGAGTCTTTTTCATCAAGTAGCCTTCCCGAAGGGAGTATCCAGCTACTGTCTCCCCATCCTGTATCCGTGTGAAAATATCTGCAAAATCTGTATCTATGGCATATTGATCGACCATATCCTCGAAGCTCCTATTATGTATTTCGAAAATAGCTAGAACTAACGGCTTCCGAGACAAAGCATTTGCCACCACATTCTTCTGTCCCTGAACATGAACAATCTGGAAGTGAAACTGTGACAAGATGTTAGTCCACCGCATCTGCTTTTCTGAAAGCTGCTTCTGTGACAAGAAGTAGCGCAAACTTTGATGGTTTGTAAAGACAGTAAAATCTGCTCCTAGTAGGTAATGTCACCACTGAGTAAAAGCATGGATAACCACCAAAATCTCTTTCTCATATATCTATGTTGTCATCTCCCGGCCTAGAGAACAATCGGCTCTCGTAAGCAATGACATGACCTTCTTGCATCAAGACCGCACCCAGACTATGACCACAAGCATCAAAAAATACTTCAAATGACTTTTGCAAGTTCGGCAAAGTCAAATATGGTCCTGTAGTCAATTTCTCTTCAATGTTTGAAAGGCAGTCACCTCTGTGGATCCCCATGAGAAAGGGACTCCTTTCTGTATCAAGATATGCAAAGGGGAAGCAACCTCTGCAAACTTTCGTATAAACCGCATGTAGTACGAACACAGTCCCAAGAAGCTTCCAACTTCATGGACATTCTTCAAATCGGGCCAATCACGTATAGTCTCTATCTTGGCCGAATCCATTTGCACTCCTGCTGTGCTGACACAATGTGTCCCAAAAAGTGTATCTCTGGTAGGAAAAATTCACTTTTCTTTGCATTAATCACTAACTTGTGATCTCGTAATGCCTAAAAGACCTGAAGCAGATGATCTCTGTGTTCTACCTCATTCTTGGAGAAAACAATGATGTCGTCAAAGAAAGTGCCAACAAATAGCCTGTACTCTTGAAAAATCCTGTCCATCATCCGGTTAAATGTCGCAGGAGCATCGGTTGCCAAAAGGCATCACCAAAAACTCAAATAACCCAAAAGTCGTCCAAAAAGCTGTCTTGCAAACGTCTCCCGGCGCTATCCTGATCTGATGATATCCACTCTTCAAGTCAATCCTGCTAAAGCACGGGGATCCCTGTAAACTGTCGAGTATATCATCGATCCTAGGAATCGAAAATCTGTTCTTGATGGTGATTTTGTTGAGAGCTCTATAATCGATGCACATTCTCCAAGATCCGTCTTTCTTCAAAACCAACAACACTGGAGAGCAATATGGTGAAGTACTAAGCTGGACAAGACCCTTTTCCACGAGGTCTTTCACTTGGTTCATAATCTCTTCATTCTGTGTTCGGCTCACATGGTAGGGTGGCCGGTTCGGTGGTGTACTTCCAGGTATCAGATCAATGGTATGATCTTCAGGACGAGCAGGTGGTAACTCACCTGGCAGGCCTTCTGAGAAGCAATCGGCGTGAGAGTGTAGAAAATCTTGGCGTTCTTTATCAAGTTTAGACATATTTGTCCTATCATCATCACTCAACTCTTTCATAAAGATCGAGTAAACAAACAGACTGGATTTCATTAATTTTGAAATGGCCAAAGCCGATCAATAGGGACAGACTCGCCCTTCAGTTTAATATCAAGTACAATCTCTGAGCCCTTCATTTGTCAAAGTCGCTTTCTCGGCCCGGTAGTCAACCACGGTGTAGTTCTGGTGGTACCAAGGGATTCCGAGTAGAACGTCACTCGCGTGCCCTGAACACCCCTGTCATTGCAAACGAAGTTTGCCAATGCTCGGTGTAATGGCAACATCCCATCCTGGTGGTAGTCAAACTACCTCCGCCTGTGGCATTAGTCTGTCGGGCGTAATTCCAAATCGAGCCGCCAATTCCAAGTGAAAAGAAGTTGGTCTTGGCTCCTTCAAAAGAGCTTCCTGATCCTTCACTTTGTCCCAAAAGTGGAAAAGTTTGTACTTTCATTCATTTAATTCGGTTCAGGTCCCATGCCATGTGGTACCAGTTCTGATTTTTATCTGCCTTTTCTGCCACATTCCTCAGCTGCTCTCGAACTCTCAGGCCTGTCGTTGTCTTTATCATTTTGTTCTTTCGGTGCCTGTTTAGGGCACTTCGCGCAGATATGTCCATGTTCCCCGCATCCAAAGCACTTCCCCTCTCTGATGAAGCAAGCTCTCTCCTCAGGAGTAAGCTTGGGTCGTGCATCCTTTTTCTCTGGGTTTCTCTTTTTCTTTCTACTTTCATTCCCAGAAGTCTGTTTGGCTCGTTGTGTCATGGCCTCATCTGTGGGGTAGGTCAGACTACCAGAGTGAATGGCAAAGCCCCCCTTCGCATGACTCATCAACTCCTGAATAGAAGCTGACTTCTGTTCCAAGCAGTGATCTCGGATCTCTGTAGGTAGACCCAAGGTGAACCGCTCAATCTGTTCTCTGAACGAGATCTTCTTGAATGAAGAGGCGGGTAGAAAAGAGCTCCAGAATCTTTCACAATAAGCATTGATTGTATCTTTCTTGGTCATCCGAAGATGGTTCCAAGCAGCTCATACATCTCGTTCATATTCTTGCGTCAACCAAGAAGAAATAAAAAGCTTCTTAAATTTCAACCATTTAACTGGCACAGTCTTGTTTAAAAGAAGCGTGGACCACCAAGTACGAGCATTCCCCTTAAAGTAAGAGGCAGCTCTCCGAATCTTGGAGTGCTCTGAATAGCGTCCTCCTGCGAAAGCGATGTCAAATTGCTGTATAAAAGACAAATCCTTTGAAGCATCGGAGTATCCCGAAAAAGTATCAAACTTAAGTGCTTGGCCACCTTCCTTAAACTCTCGGACTTTCTTGCTTTTATCTTCGAGAAAGTCATACTGGTTGGCTTTGTAAAAATTCTTCTTGTTCACATAAAAGTTTTCGTTGTCAGAGTCTGAACTGTCCGTAGACGAGTCCTATGTAGAAGTGTCACTCATTGGGCGAGACTTAGACTTCTTTGCCTTTTTCTTGCCCTTTCCGAAGCGTTGTTTCTTGCTTCGCTTTTTGCTTTTTCTGTCTTCTTCGCTCGAGTCTGAAGAGCTAGAAGAACTGTCAGAAGAAGAAGAAGAAGAACTGGGAAAGCCTTCAAACTTGACATGCTTCTTCAATTTCTTTGCCTTGTCAAATGTTGATCGATGACCCAAATGTCCCGGGAAGTCAGTGCCTTTCTTTTGCTTTTTGCCGTGCTTTTTGTCTTTCTTTTGCATGTCGAAAAGTTGAGCAATCCATGCATCAACCACGTTCTCCTGTTCCTTCTCCGTATATTTCTTGGAGGCAGAAGATTTCTTGAGAGCGGGTTTTGAGAGTGGTGTTGTGGTTCTCTGCCACTTTGTCTGTACCTCTTCCAAAGAGGTCTAGTTCATATATTTTGCCATCTTCGGGTCCCTGGAAAAATTGAGCATCATCTTTGTTGAGTCATCAATCAATTTACGACGCTCCATCTCTCGCTACTCCGTCGGAGTAGGCCTAGGTGGGCCATACTCCATGCCGGAATCTTCGTTGTGATCCCTGCTCGCATCTCTAGATGTAGAGGGAGTCGACTGATCATTGCCTGAAGCCATAGGTGCCGTGGAAAAAAATTCGGGGATTGGTTTTCCCGTAGAAGAGAAATCGGCCGTGCTCTGATACCACTGTAACAAACTTGGACACTCCAAGTCAAGAATCAACCGTGACAACACCAAATAACCACTTCAAAACAATTCATAGATCACAATAGATTTGCACTGCGGCGGAGTTCCGTGCCTAGAGATATTGGCCCCAAAGACTAGCGCCCCTTTCGGTATTTCTTTTTATATTAATCAGATCAAAGTACAAGAGAGTGGCTAGGGTTTTACTCTCAGACTCTGCGTCCAGATGCTCTGAGAAGTGAGACCCTCACCACTTATTTAAAGGTTACAAGGGATGCCCAAAAGCAGAGCCCCAAAAGCTTAAAAGCAAAAGCAGATTCTCTCTCTCTCTCAATGAGAGCCAGTAAAAAGCAAGTTCTCTTTTTCTCTCTCTTTCTCCCAAAGCATAGCAAAAAGCTGAGATTTGCGTCGCTCAAAATTTCCAAAAAAAATTCCACCTCCGCAATTTTTGGAAATTAGGGTTTTTGGCAGAAATTAGGGTTTGTAGGAATTTTAGGGTTTTTGACAAAAATTAGGGTTTTTGTTGTCGGTAGCCACGTCATCACTTTGCGACAAAAAAACTGCCATTGACAGCTCGAACAAACTGTCAGATTCTCCCCATTGTTAACTAGTCAGAGCCCTTGGGGAGAGCTACTTGAGGTGATCATTACTCTTTTCCTAATCTTTTATTATTTATAAATAACCTTTTATATTTTGCAAACCCTATTGTTATAGACCATAGTATCACACATTGGGGTTAGTCTACAAGTTAGTACCATATCCTTGACTGTGTGGACCAAATCATCACAGCGTAGGGATGATTTAGCTTAGGTACCTTTTTGTGGTTGTGTAGACCTTTGTGTCACACTATAGGAGGGTTAGAAAACTACACACTTTGTCCTTGATTGTGCAGGCCATTGTGTCGCACTGCAAGGAGAGGGTTTAGAATTCAATAATCACTCTATCTCTAAGTGTGTAAACCACTGCATCACACAGTAGAGATGGCATAAAAAACGATATACTTATATGCAGTGAAGTAATTGATCACTTGTTTGGTATAGTGCATTACAAAATCAATACAAAAAACGAGCACTACATTACCATCATATCTACCATATTTATGTACACACATCTGTTTAAACAATTGCATAGAGAGTGTGCCCTTTAAGCATGTTTGTGTGTGTATTCAAAATATGGTAGATGTGCCAATTGTGCACATTTCTATTTCTCATTGAATTTGTAGTCATTTGTTCTAACAAGTGACTTTACTACAAAGTTCAGATAAGAAAATGTCTTGTCCTTGACTGTGGAGACCATCGTGTCACATTGCAAGAGGGCTTAAATACAAACAATTTGTATTTGGTTGTGCCAACTACCATGTTGCACTGCAAAGACGGCTTAAGAAGTGATACACTTACTTGCGTAGAGTGACGTAACTAGTCTTATCCAAAACAATTCATTACGATATCGTTGGGAAATAAAAGTTGTGCACCATTTGTGCACATCTTCTATTTCTGGCTAAGTTTGTAATCGATCGTTTTGGACAAGGTCACATGCTTTACTTCATAGTCCAAATAAGTGCATATGTTTGTCTTATCCTGGATTGTGCAGACCACCATGTCGCACTACAAGGAGGACCACACTTTAAATATACACCTTTTCCTTGATTGTGTTGACCTCTGCATCACACTGTAGGGAGGGTTATGTTTTTTAAGCTTTTCATTTTAATTACTTACATCAATTTAGGTCTTTGTCTGCTTTTGTTTGATGTCGTTTATGTTTATTATATTTTCATGCATTAACATTTATATTTACTTCTCCAATGTGATTTTCAAAATTCCAACCATGGTAGAGACAAAAACTATAAAAGAAGCCCTGGGTAACAATAAAACATGAGCATTGGTATCCAAAACATGCTAAATTTCTATTGCATGGCCCTTTAATTGATCATAAATCTGATTCTTGCCTGTCTCATGCTCAAGCCATCGTTGGTTACATGAGCCCGAGCGCACAATGATCACAGGTTGGCCCTGATCCAAGATTTGGTATTCACCCTTTGCGCATGTACTCATCCACACCCTTCCTTGTCCACTTTGTCAGAATCACATGACAACCTTGCCTTTGTTGTTGTCAGCTTTTCATCCCAAATCTGAGAAAACAATAGTAGATTTCAACCCTTGGTTATCGTCTCTTCTTCTTTTTCCTTATCCTTCTACATCTCTATACATGAACCTGTTTTCTTGATCCCTTTCTTACTGCCCTAAATAATGTCCTTATTTATGCCCCTCCAATGTTGAGAGAGAATAAGAGCAAGGTTTAGGACTTCTTCGTTCTCCCTTAAGGCCCCCCTTAATGCTCTCTTTTTGCTCTCCTTAATCGTGAAGTTAAAATTGTGGCAACTAGATTGAAAGGCCATAGGGAAGATATACATGCTCATAACCACCCAACCTGCGCATATATAGGCCCCTAGCCCTCTAGCTCTTAGCTACATATAGCCCCTGTACTGCATGTGTATCCGTCGGCCCTTGGCTAGGGCCGTGCCCTCCTATAGTCCTACCCTTGGCATGACATTACTCCCCCCTTAAAGAAGCATATTCATCTGCGAAAACAATAGTGATGATACACTAATGTTTTCTACAGTGGCATCCTTCATGGATACAACTGTTTGCGTGATTGGAACACGTTTCAGTAGGAGGTTCAATGAAATCAAGAACAACATCTTGATTTTTCACATTGTTGTCCATTTGCAACCATCATGTGTTACCGGTTCCTATGCAATCATAGTGTGTAGACTCTATTTAGAACGCACATGAGCATGCTAAACGACTTATCACAACAAAGATGTACCTGAAGAGTACCTCTTTTCACTTTGCATGAAAGTAACTTGCAGACATAACTCATCAGACAAGTTTAAGTCCTTGACTTGTTCTCAAGTTTCATCAATAAACAACCTCACCAGAAATAGTGTTCAGGGTTGAGAACTTGACGTAAACTGAGTCACAAACATGCTTTACCTTATTGTAAGCAACACCAACTAGAACAATACATTCTTGCTAATTGGATTGCTTGGTGCTAACGTACGCGCTTTGCATATCCTTTAGCACAAGAGTACACTTGTAACTTGTAATCTGCCTATCCTCTTTGGATTCTGACAGTAACAAAAGTCAAAACAGTACTAATGTTATTCTTGTGGATCAAAAATTGGAGCAGTGATTCCATATCATTTCCATATAGAGTGCTTAGCATAAAGTCACTATATGTAGGAGTCTTTGTATATGGCACTCTACTAACCTGAAGGAATGAGCCCATAGCTTATCATATAGCTTGTAGCTTATCTTAGAGCTCATAGCTCATCTCTTCGGTCCTAGCTCTAGCTCATAGCTTTGCAAGAGTAAAACCCATGTCCTACCCGTATGGTTGACTAGTTCAAAGACTAATAACCAAACTAAACCTTTATAAGGTTAGATACCAAATAAATCATAAAATATCATTGGATCGTAGTTCAATGATAAGGTATGCAAGGATTAAGAACCATATTACGCATCATGCTCATAGCATAGGGTAAGTACTCTTATTTGCTCATAACAAGAGTAGACGTCTCCTTCCATCATAGAGAAACCTTTATCCAATGGTGGATATGATTCATTACAAAGGAATGAATCAATAGAAGCATACCGGCTACACAACCCTCTGTTAAGGTTGTTACTACTTGTTTGTATAACAAGTCTGTGTACCTGACATTTAATTGGCCCTTAAAATGCTCCAAATACGATGCTATAATGGTCAATTGTTAACGAAGTGACTAGCACAGGGACTTGCCATAATACAAAAAATGTGGCGCCTGTATTAGTCCCATGAGACTCATATTCTCCACATGTGGAATATGTCTCAAGTAGAGAGACTAGATGTATAGTCATCTCTTAAGTACACAAAGCACTTATGTGTGGAGGAACGACTACAACACTCTCGGCTAGAGTGAGAGGGACCCTCATAAACATGAACTCCACACGGATATTGGTACAAGGTGAACAACTTTTATTCCTAAACGTGTGTAGTGTCTCCGTAATGAGCACTACTATGTACCAATCAAATCTCATGCCGCCTCGGATATGTCATTGACAAACACTAGGGCCCATACACCTAGTGTGCATGCTTTGACAACAACATACCCTAGCCTGTAGAATTGCAACAAATAGTGAATAAAGTTCACTTTTTTAATATGGTTGCTGCAGACAACCCTTGACTTGACAATTGTGTTAAGAAAACTCATATAGCCGTGCTATCCTTGAGTTGCCAATGGGTAGCTATACAAATGTATAGGACTTGGCAAGTAAAGAGAATCCAGTCTCTAACTCTTTAGTGAAAAGGATGCTCTAGGGCTCATAGCCGTTACTAGAGGAGATGCCACTTTGTCATACAAAGAGAATGGCGGCATTGTATTAACTAATACAATGCCCTAGAAAAATCACTACGCGTATAGTGCATAAACTTTTCATCAAACCTAAGAATGGTTTAGATATTTCTCCTATGCAAAAGACTTTGCAAGTCAAGAGAGATAGTTGGTGGCTCATAGCCAAAACCTTGGTCCTAAATCACATAAGTATGTGAATACAACATCGGTAAATTAAATACCATTGTAAATAACCAAGCCATGTCAAATATAGAAGCCATGCTTATGTAGGCATTCTGTGTATGGCGTCTTTTCCACACATACGCACAGCCTCCTTGCCACCGAGAGAGGAGCACTATAGCCAGCTTTGCTATAGTTGTCTCCTTAAAATGTTCATTCACCCTATGCAACAGAGAATTAGTAGTCTAATCCATTATGATAGGCTTAGGCCCCACCTTTGGCTAGATATGCAAATCAATACCATGTATTGTGTGCATAAGGTACCATAATAATCACTCCCACACCCATGGATGTCATGGAGTTACATAGCACAACCTAATTTCATGTCAAGCAAGCCATGCTTGTCGAACCTCATTTGTGTCTTGATCATCAAACCTTGGTAGAGCCGTGCACAAAGCAAGAGACATAGGCTCATAGCCTAGTGTCATGTAGACAAAGCGTATTTGTCTAACCTTGCTTGTGACATGCACAAAAAAGAGAAAATCTTACATCTTACATGCCACCACCATGCCATGCATGTGATGCATGGATAGATGTCAAACCATACATACCATCGACAACAAACGACAATCTTGTCAAACCATGTGTACAGAGCAAATAATGCATCTTCTCTTAGCCTCTCTTAGACTCTTTCTACGTGGGAAGTGACTCAGTGTTATGCGGAGCAATACAGGTGCTACATATTACCTTATGCGCACAAAATCCTTGTTGAAGAAGGCATCATAGCCGCATGTACACCAACATCTTGTCCAAGATAGCAAAACATGTCATACATGTTATACATATTCCAAGCACAAGTGCCAAGATGTTGTGAAAGTCCTATCAAGGTACTTCTCATACACTCAGAGGCTTGTCATACAAGCACTCTGCCTAATGAGAATTAAACAGCAAGAAACATGGAGTACATGCCATCATTCAAATCTATACTGGCATAACTTGGACGAGTGGTAATTGACAATGATCACCATAGCATGAAATGAAAAATTGATATTTGAACGGAAGGAAATACCTGAATGACATTAAGTTGTCATCTTGTTCACCTTGTAAGCATACCCATCCAAGTCGGAAAGTAGATGGCCTTGATTGCCATAAATCCTTGTCGGGTAGTCGTAGACAAGCTCCATCAAACACATGTATGTTTCCATTGATAGCTTTGGCCTTGCCCATAGCCGGTTGTGCTAGCCACCATGGCCACTGACTCATGTAGAGCCCCTTCTCCTTTGGCAGCCCCCAAAGATCTCAGTAATGCCCATGTAAGCACTGGGCTTAAAAGCCTTTTAAGTTGGCCGGTACCAGCTAAAAAGCAGCAACCCTAGACCTATGCCCTCTTGGCTGCCCTTGTTCGGATGCTACCATCCGATGCATGAGTGGCGGATGCATCTTGGCTCACGCTCCCTATTTGCAGCCTTGGTTTGGCCTTGGCAACGCAACTATGCATCCTCTTTTCTTGGCTGGCTGCTCGTAGCCCTAGGGCGCGATGGTGGCGACGTTGCCCCTAGCACTGCCTCACATATGCCACTTTGGCTACTTGCAAACATTGCCCTTGGCCAGCACTATTGCGGCCATGGAAATTCGATGGCACCCTCATGGCGCCTCTATGGCACCCCTTTTTCTGCCGCTTGAGCAGTCTGCACGTAAAGCCATGGCTGACTTTTGGCACTCAAAGTGGGTGGTTGCACAACCTTGCTGCATCACATCAGTCCTCGGAACCCATGATCACTTTCTTTCTGCTCTCTCAGAGCACGCCCCCTTTCTTGGGCTATGGACACGTAGACCAGTACTGCTACTTAAGCAAGGGCAATTTCCCTTGATCCTACCTCATGGCACCACTCTTGGCTGTCCCTGGACGCAGTCCACTCTCTTGGTGGCTTCAAAAAGCGCCAGCCTTGGCTCATCACCATGAGGTTGCTCTGCGCTCCTTTAATATTGCTGCTGGGGCAGCGCTTTTTCTTGTTATGCAAAGCTAGCTCCTGGCCGGCACTACCCTTGCAAACCCATGGCTGCCCTTAAGCATGTAGGCATATCGTGGCTCACTGGTTGGCACAACCAGTGGTGGCGCCAACCCAGTGGTAGCACTCATGCAGCCTCAGCCGGAGGCCCTGCCTTAGGTTGCGAACACAACAAATCAAACACAGCAGAGCGATCTGGGATGCCCGTGGTGGCCCCCATCAAGGAGAGTGTCCTGCACATCGACATGGCAGGCATTCACTCACTAGGGCCTGTTCCCACGGCCATCTGCCCAACAGCCCTCCTGGGTCACCTTGTGCATGACAAGCCGCATGCATCACCGGCAAGCCTTATGCCCATGACCTGCGAAGGATGCATGTTGTTGCCAAACATGCAAGCTGTGATCATGCAGACAATTTCTTCCCATCCGGCTTCTTCGCTCCTCCAAGCACGCCATCTCCAAACTAGAGCAGGATGCAGCTTCTTATGGCTCCCGTGATCTGTCTTTCAAAAAAGAAGTGTATGCTTTGTTGCATGCTTCTTTGCTTGTGCATGCCATACGTGGAGGAGGCCATCTTGGTGTTGATTCTCTCGCATGCTTCCTTTTTCCCGTTTTAGAACATGCATGCATTATGCAGCTATTTTGAGATCTTCTTTGTCAAACGACCCAAGCGCTCCATTAAAGCTTCAAATCGACCTTCTTTCCTCTTCTATCTTGACATGGAAGAACTCGACTTCCTTCATGGAGTTGACTTGCTTCTTCTTCCTTGCCATGCACAATCTCCTTAACATATTTGCTTCTTCTTCCTTGCCATGCACAATCTCCTTAACATACACGACCTTCCAAGCTCGAGGCGTAGAATTGGCTTGCAATCACATAATTAAGATAAGAATTAAGAGTCAAAACTAATCAAAGTTACACTTAGCTTGCAAATGATCAATTGTTGTTCGTGCTTTGCCTGTCATGTGAGACCATCCACCGCTAAATCTGAGAGAAAGAACGCCATAATCACACACGCCTTTGTGCTCCATAGCTTTCTTCTCGCTCCCTAAGCTCTGATACCAGTGAAAGGCCATAGGGAAGATAGACATGCTCATAACCACCCAACCTGCCTATATATAGGCCCCTGGCCCTCTGGCTCTTAGCTACATATAGCCCCTGTACTGCATGTGTATCCATCGGACCTTGGCCAGGGCCGTGCCCTCCTATAGTCCTACCCTTGGCATGACATAGATTATGTCAATGAGAGCAAGAGTAATTAAATATTGGGCTTAGTGAGGGCCAGAGAGAGAGAGAGAGAGAGAGAGAGAGCGCGAGAGAGCTATGGAGGGTTTGCTATTGAAATTCTATTTTGACAAAAAAAAGAGATATTGCGGCTATGGGCTTGATTGAGAAGAGCTATGGTTGTTTTGATCATGAAGGATAGAGAGATGGATATATCCGATTGAGCTATGGGAGCTTGGTTATGGGAACTTTGAATATGGAGGCTCGGCTCTCAAGAAAGACAGCTCTTGAGATCTGGGATATGGATTTCGACTCCTATCCTTGAGAGAATCCCCTAAAGAATGAGCATGTCCCCCTTTTTATAAGCTCCCCCTCCCCTTGAATGCTAACTACCACTTACTAATTTTAGCCAAGAATCTCTTTCTCGCCCCTTCTTCCTACCACTTGTGCTAGCACTAATGGTCAGCATAGGTTCCCTTGATGACGTGGCAAGTTGGATGTTTGACTCTGCCAAATCGACTGCAAAGAGCACTGAACAGGAGCACAAGGGCTTGTAGAGCAATTCTTATTTCTTTGCCTGCCTTGTTCGAACCAACACAGCTCCTTGTGAGCTCTTTCCTCTCCTCTCTCTACTCTGCTCGCTACAGCTCAATGTCGCCTTCCTTTTCAACATTAAAACCCTAAAAATAAACCACTATTGGGTGATCGGGGGCGGCCACTCCTTGTGCTTTTGGGCAGCCAGCTCCCCTTGGGTGGCATACATACTCCAAATAATTTCTAGGCATAACATGATTCTCTAATAATTCTTGAGACTAGCATACATTCTCGATCAAAGAACCACCAAGCACGACATCTTTTGTGGTGATCCCTTTCCCTAACCATAATATCATTGTTGATTGTCTCGCCCATATCAATGCCTTGTGAGGCCACTCACTTTCAAGGTGCAAACATAGATGAGAGCATTTGAAGAAAGGACTTCCCTTCAGCTAAAGCATTGCCAACTTTTTGCCAAAATTCCTTGGTTAGCATACATGCTTGCGTCAGTGAAGGCACCACATTCAATAGATATAATCACAAGCGTAGTGCCAAGCACAACTTTCTCAACCAAAGCATTGCTAAGCATAATTTATTTCTCTGGTTACCCATAACTCCACTGCCATACATATTTGGCAATCACTGCATTCCAAGAAATGACATTTATGATGGGTTTAACAACATCATTGCATCTCGACTTTGCATGCAAAAACCTCATTTGATGGCCTCAAAACCCACAACTAGCATACATTGCAGCCATAACAGAGTCTGTCATAGATCATAAGATTGCCAAAACTCAAAAGTACATGCAGATCTATCTTTCATCCCGTGCGTGCAAAGCGGCATGACAACAGCCAAAATTACAAGCTCATGCTGCATGGCAAATCCCCCATACAAATGGCACTAGAAGAGGGCACATCCATGACTATTCAGCATCATGGCATGATTTTTGCAAAAGCCATCGTATGTCATAGCCTTAAGATAATGCTTATCTTCAAAATGTGGAAGGGTGGTCACCTAAAGCAGTGGATACAAGTATGCCACCATGATGGAAGCAAACCAACTATAAGAGAGCTCCAATATACCTTTGGATCTTTGGAGCTATTTATTGAGAATATCTTACCAATCACCAATGCACTCTTATAGACAATGATGTTTTTGCATAGCCATGACCTTCCACACAATGATCTGCATGCTCATAACATAATGATACACTTTGGCGCCAAGGGTGTGTATGTTGGAATTGTTGATTGGGGATCAAGCACTATTCGCAAACACCAAAGAGACATTTCCTTGCTTGCTACAACTAAGACTTGAAGCAAGAGCACAACAAGAAAGACATTATCCACGGACAAATCCTGAAAATATTAGCGTAACCCCCCATCCCCCCCTTTCACTAAATCCTTTGATGTATATAGCTTATGTTGGATTCTTACTTGCTTTATTTTTTGTATTTCATATATAGCATCCTAAATGTGCGCAATGTATTAAAACATATCGCACAAGGGAAAGAAAGGAATCACATACATAGGCCAAAGGCATGGGATTTATCACCTTTTATGAATGAAGCCCATAATGTGGCTATAATATTGTAACTTACTTTGGTCTATGGCTAATTGATGATTAAATGATCAATGAATCATAAGGTTTTTAATGCAATTTTTTGAAATGTGCAATGCTTGCTTATTTTAAGCCTTTAGGTCTTTTTCAAAAATATCATAAGTTATTTTACTTCACTTTTAAAAATGTTTTTGAAGCAATTTCGAAGGTTTAGGGTCATGCGCATTTTATGTCGCTACTAACGTGTGCTTCCTACTATGCACAGATGGAAAATGTACATCAATACGATGACCCACCATGAAGAAATCCTTGCACCGATTGGAAAAATCCAAGCCTGTCATTTTTTTGAGCAAAAGTAGGGAGAATTGTAACACAAAATGCCTTTTTGTATTAAGCCCTACGATAATGTCAAGTGCAACGGTCCAAAAAATAGGCAATGCCAAGAAGGTGATCACTACTACAATATAAAATCCTACTCAATTAAGGAACATAAGTTATCAAAACAAAGCAAGTATAATAGGCACCCATATGTAATGGCAATTGCAAGGAATCCAAAAAAATGGCCAATCCATAAAGGACCATAAACCTTAGCTCATAAAGTTGATGCTATGCTAAAACTCTAGCCCCACACAATTCCTAGAGAATCTCTAAATTTGTTAGCGTAGCCTGATGCACAAACTCACCAACCCAAGGACATGAAAATACACAAAGTACATGTGTTTGCAACGCATGTACATGAGACACTTGTTGTCTCTTTTTTGGAAATCCTTACAAGTACATCGAGAAAAGTCTACAATGGTCCATGCATAAGTCAACCCCTTTTGAATCGAGCCAAGAGTGCTAACATAAAAACATGCCACACATTAGGTACCAATATAACCTCTCTCATTAGCTCTATGCACCTAATTTCCCAGACTTTCTGAGGCACCTTCTTCTAGCCAAAGACTTGGAGCGGCAGAAGCAATTTTCTTGCTATGTGGTACATTGTCAATTGGGGTGGGGACAATAACAAACTGTGGTATGTGGCAGTCTTCCTCAAGACATTCATCGGGATCAATAAAGATTGACCGCAATTTTTGCACATTCTTTTCCCGTACTGTACCTCTATTCATCGTTGGACTTGGTATTTGCATTTCCAGAACTGTTGATTAAGCTACATCAACACGTTTTCTATTTGATGCACACACTAACTAATTGCTCATAAATCTAGTTGCCAGATCAACCATCATAAGCCCTATGGATAATTGCATGTCCTTCAAGTAGGCATTGTAACACACACTTTGAAGAATTGCTAGTGACATATCTGCACATGTGACTTCATAAAGGCCAATGTCTTTTTCAATAAATAATTGAAGCATGCATACTTGCATGTTTAACCTCGAAAAGATTTGCTCTTAAGACAAAAGCACTTGATTCATCTCGAGTAACAAATATGTCTCCTAGTGTGGCACTCTAACATCCCATCATGAAAACCAAGTTTCCAATGCTGGAATCTCATCCAAAATAGCATGTCATGTTGTCTAGAACTATTTGAGTTCATCAATGCACACTTGTGCTGCATGTAACCATTTTCAATAGAGTATTTTATACTCCTCTTGAAATGAGGAATGTATACACTTGATAGTGTGCTTAACCATGCTTTTCTACCAATGAAAAACACATGATCTCTCTTTCTCAGGCATCTACTACAATCCATGATTGCATTTGCCTTATCTATCAAAACTTGGGGCAAAAAGGGTATCAAGAGCATAAGTGCTTTCTTTCCCCAAATTATCTTCCTCAACTTTAATCAAATTCACCTCTCTCAACCCCTTATAGACCTTCCATCTTCCTCCTCAACTTTAATAGACTACACCTCTATGATCCATTTTCCTCTTCAACCTCAATCAGCTACTACACTATCGACCTATATCTCTCAACTGCTTATCGTCTCTCAACATTTGCATTTATATTGTTTTTCAACCCGATTCCCCCCCCCCCCCCCCCCCCCTCCCTCCTTCTTTTAACTCTGCATGCCTCGCTTCTGTGAACTCCATTTTTATGTGTTGATAAAAAACGGCAATAGTTAAATAAAAGACTCTTTTGTTGATGCGTAGGTTTTGTAATTGTTGAGCACGTCTGATACATTTGATGGAGACACTGTCCTTCAGACAACTGTGTGTGATTGGAGTGGTTCAATTTTGTAGTCATTCTCAGCAGATATGCCTTTGCCAGACAATGCTAACATGGTGATTCATAGTCAGGTGGTTCCTGATGAGGATGCATATGGCACTGATGTTGCTGACAAGGATAGGTTGGCACACATAGTGCATGTTTTGTCGGCTTTCGGGTCTCTCATGTTTGACCTTTTGGTCTCGACACCTGATCTTGCTTATGCAGTTGGTGCATTTACAGTGGGAGTTGTTAGTTGTGCGATGACTGACACTGACATTGTGCATTGTGGAGCCATGAAGGTTGTCACTCAATATCTGCATCACGAGTGTCATCGTGGCTCATCACTTTTATTTTAAAGCGTGATATGCATAAGTTTGAAAACAGATATATTTCAATACTAGCATTCAAACATGTTGCACAGGTGGGCTAGTTACATTTCTGGCTCTTGTGGGGAGAGTGGTATATTCAAACTCTAGGGTAAGGGGCCATTAAGACGAAGCACCCCAAAACTAAGCTAGGTCGCTCCCCAATAAATATTATTGCGTTCGGTCTTGAAGCAAGTTGCGACTATGTGTGTAGTGGTTAGCTTCACCACAACACGTCTAACAAAGATTGACTGTCTCATGTGTTCAAGCCTTGCTGGCTCCTGTTGTTTCTTTTACCCCCCAGGTCCGCCTTCTTAGTGGTGTCTCTTTTTGTTACGCTATAAATTTCTCTTCTGCTCGCATTTGTCTACCCGGCGACCCGCCATCACTGGCACTGCGCCTACAACTATGAGTACCTGCTATCCCTAGCTCTCCACTCCTCCTCGCTCCGTTTCGTGTTGTAGGCACAAAAGGCATCGGAAGTTAAATTAACCGGCTCGCTACTGGTCCCTTAACCCTAGGCTATGCGCTGTTTATTCCTTCTTTAATTCTCAAATGAAGAGATGTATAATACTTGATTAAGCTTGGGGGCAACTGCCACGCTGTCGTAAGAGTCTGAAATGTATCCTTCGTCACCCATCCCTCATCGACACCGGCAAAGTACGTAATCTGGATGAGTCTGCCGCGCGACCTCAGCCTATCGTCAGAACGTGGCATGGCTCCAAATTAGCACGTCTGCCGACCATGTACGCACACACACCCCATGCTTAAGATTTTCATGCAATGAAAGAAAAGTCAAGCCATGTGAAGCTGTGAAATAAAATGTGAAATAAAAAACTCATTAATTTATGCGTGTCTACATAAATATATATAAAAATAAATAAATAAATATGTATAGAATTTACTAGAAATATGTAAGGTGAAGGTGAAGGTTGTACGAGCTGGACATTGCCCTAACTAATATCACACTGCTGTCGTCCGTCTAGATTGCTGGATGAGGTCTTGTGAAAGGCAACGTGGCTTGGCTGAGAAATTCATTTACTGTAAGGTCACAGAGGACGATGTTAGAGAGAGAGAGAGAGAGAGAGAGAGAGAGAGAGAGAGAGAGAGAGAGGGGAGGAGGAGGAGGAGGAGGAAGAGCAGTAGGATGCATGTATCTGCATTAGATGATGGCATGGAGTGGTCTTTTGGTGAGAAAGATGAAGAACTTGATGATGAGTTGGACTTCGATCTTGGCAATGATGAGGTGGTTCGACTACCTTGTACTTATATTGACACCACCAGGGTAGACAAAGGTTATGATTTTTTTGTCAACGGGTGCTAGCTCAGTTGGTAGAGTCATAGCCTCTGTGCCTAAGTTCTTGGGTTCAATCCCCCCTTGGCAACCTGAAGACATGTTCCAAGTCCTTAGGGACTGTTCCCACATGCGGGTGTGTGCGTGTGATGGGATGCCTCTCTCCCTACCTGTGAGGCCGTTGTACATAGGGTGTGTGCGTGTGTTTCGAAGTTCTTCTACTGTCAAAAGAAAAAAAAGATTATGATTTTTAGTTCTCTAAAAGACAAGAGGCAAGTTTGTAGCACATGATTGCAGCTTGATGTTTTGGGTATTGATCGTCTTCTTCATGCTAAAGTTCCGTGAAATATGGGGCTAAAAGAAAATAGTTTGTTACGCGTGTCCCTTCCAATGTGCCAATGTTGGAACTTCTTCTATGCACTTTGTATGGAGGGGTTCAAGATTTGGTGAAGCTTAATAGGTGATTTCATCGCATTTAAGTAGGATTTTGAAAGGAACAGATGGCTTTGCTACAATGGACACGGATAGTAGAAGTTGTCTCTTCCTAGGCAAAAGGCTCTGGTTATACTTGCCATATGGTTCTTTGCTACAAACGAGAGCACAGAGAGCCCTGCAAATACCGAGAATAGTGCACTACAAACCATAAAACAATAAATATGCATACCTGGCACATCCACAAGCACGGAATAGAAGTTGTATGCGAATATAGAGAGATAGAGAGCGAGAGAGAGTAAGCGAGAACGTGCACGCGCACATCCTAGAGCGGAGTGCTACGCCGACACCGCGAGAGAGGAGGGAGGAGAGGAGAGAAGAAGACACAACCACTGGTTGCTATCTCCCCCCGTACAAGAGTGACCATTTTTCTCTTGCACGTATTTACTTTATAAATTTCTTGAATGGTCAAATTGAGTACAAATTGGCCAACGGTCATAAATGGCCAAAGCTCATAAAGAGCACTTAAATCATAAAATATACATAAAATGTATATTCTTTCACATACTCCAATAACTGCTGATGCATTTGCCGCCTGTTAGCTGCAATAAAATAGGTAATATTAATTCCATTACATACCTCTTCGTTAGAAAGCAACTGTCCTCATTTGCAAAGATAAAAATCTGCAAACCATACTTGTCAAAAACAGTGATTTGTATTCTGTGTCAGAAATAACACGTAGTAAAATGAATAATTTTATGAAACGAAACAACATTTCTTATGCCTATCGTCATCTAGATACAACCTATTTTAATATCCCATACCACTAGAATAAGCAGTATATGTCATACCCTGATGAATCAGGATATCATTGGTCACACTCATTACATTCAATAATCAATTCTCATCAATCTCAAGTTCACTTTCATAAATACTATTGCGATAGAAAACATCATATACCAAATCCAAATCCAAATCCAGATATCCTTCATTTGGTATACAAGGGTAACAAAATCATACCAGCAACAGTGGTGGCCAGCCACTACAACATGATTTTGTGATTGGTGTTGCCTCAACTGACGAGTCTACACCAATATAACGTGCTGCCTAAATCAACGAATATTTTGCACAAATGTTGCCTAAATTGGCAGATCTTCATTGACCACCATGGAGAATCTGCAATTTGTTAGTGTGCTGCCTAAATCGACGGATCTACACAGAATACCGGTGCTTCCTAAATCGGTGAATCTGTGTGGTTGTAACCAATGGACTAGACAAAACATAAAGGAGAAAAATATTTACTATGTATTTGACACCACTATGTAGTGTATCAAAGTACTTACAAATTGTTGTTGAAGAATGCTAAGTACCTTAGCTCATGTGAGTATCTATGCAACTTAATGTCAAATATTTTCAATTAAAAAAATCCATTTAGTTCAAAGCTCAAGCCATAATATGAGAGGTGGTGGATTCGTAGCTCAAAGGATAAAAATATAGAGAGGTATTGGATGTACGTACGTGGATGATGGACTGTATGTGAAAAAATATATATACCAGTGTGTGCGTGTAGAGAGAGGCACAAATAGGATATAGCTGCAACTATCAATCTCAGACCAATCTAGAATGTGTAAATTTGTGCTGAAAAGAGGCTAGGAAATAACAAAAGAAGAGCAGTACTACATGGCCTCTCGAGTGATACCGTTGTATTGCAAGGAAAAATGGTACTAAATTTAAATTACTGCAAGAGAAGTTCAAGATAGATAGTGTGATCACACTTAACAAATTATTGATTTATTTATTTATCATTCACCATAATACTACAACAGCTTTGCACACAACTACTCAATAAAAAAATTGAATCACAAGATGTTATCATTTGCCGTGCAGTGTTGACAACTAGATTAAAAAAACTAAAAAAGAAAATTATATTTAAGCACAAAAAATAAAATATTCCCTACTTACGAAAACGTCAATTTCCCAAGCCAAGTAGGAGAAAATGCTAAGAAATCTATCCTTGATTGTGCCGTTTGTGATGATCTTGTCTTGAATGGGCGGGTGTCCACCATTAAAAAGATGTTTGTTCAATGATGGATAACAAATTAATATGTGAGAGTGAGTGTAAGAGCTATCTATGAATTGGTATTAGTTGACTATGTTTAACAGTTTTCTCTCGTGACTCAAATTAGTGTTTGAGTTTGTCCATTTAGTTTTATATATTGAGAGAATTACTTACAAAAAGTAAAGAATGTAAATAATACCAAACTAGTAGAGTGTAATAGGAGCTTATGTTTTGAGATATGGCTCATAGAGATGATCTTAATCTAATTAAATAAAATAAAATAAGCATTACTGTGGTGCAATATGTATGGCATGCAAGTCGACATATACATTTAGAAAATGGACTTGTAAACAATATTAAAGACACTAAGCAAAATTTATCAATATATTGCATACTTTGAAGTTCTTTCAAGATCGAGCTAGCATACAAATTGATAAGCAAGCCATATAATTTAAATATCTCGTAATACTAAGGAAAATGCTAAAGCATAATAGATCGTCTTTTAAAAAAAAAAGATGAAATAAGGAAATAACAATGTTAGTTCAGGAGAGTGGTTGAGAGGAAAGAGATAAATAATTTGTTTTATGTCTTGCTTTGTGAGGAGATACCCAAGTGGAGTATTACTATCGTTTAAAAAAAAGTTATATACTCTTAGATCACTAGTGTGACCTTTGGATACATCACATATATGGCTAGGTTTTGGACATAGTCTCTTGTGTAGGGTTGAGTAGAATTATAGACTACCTATAAAAGATCTAAGGGGGATAAATGGTAGTATACAATGCAATTATGTGATGACATTGTATATTATACATCAAAAAAAAAAAACTAAGAGTAGACATGTAAAAGTAGGAAAGGACTTATCTTCCTCGAGAGGGTGGTTTATGGTACTGGGCAAAGATTGAGTGAAAAGTTTAGCAGTGTCACTACTTGTAGCTTTTGAATCATAAAATAACTAGGGACAAGTGTGTTGACTTTGTCGAGCTCTATCAAAGCAAACCATAGAAAGTTAAAAATATAGCAGTGTTAAGAAGTTTATGATTATCATTTGTGACAACATGCAATAGAAAACCACTATTTATTCCCACCAAAGGGAATAACTTAATGTTTAAAAGCTTATTAAAAACTTCCATGGTCATATTCAATCGTAATTTCATTCCAACTTTTTGGCTCAAGGTCAAGCACATATGTTGTGATATATCATACCAAGGACTAGAAAGTTGTGTCCATCTTTGACTACTTTCACGAATCACTAGGGCCTTCAAAAAGGCTTGAATATTATAGCTAGAGTGTATTCAAAGCCAAAATAAAACCACAACAACCTCCAGAATAGGAAGATTGCATTTTCGTTAGATGCGCGTCTTATCTTTTCTATTGCATCATTTCGGAGCTCGTCAAGAACTTCAGTCTCACTAGTCTTGGCGTCGATTGAGACAAACGATTGAAGCCAATGCCAACTCTAGGTACTCAAAATGGAGGCCTTGGCCTCCGAGCTTGTCCATACTATCTTCGGTGGCATGTTGAAATTATGCTTTTCTTCCATGGCAGCTTGCAACTTACTTGGAAAATTAAATATCCCACGCATGTGAAAACCCGCAGAACATATCAAATGTCAACAGTTGTGTGAGGATGCTCCGAAGTGACTAGGATTTATCTATTGTAGCGATGCAAGTTGAGATATTTCTGTGGTTGGAGATGATGAGGGGATATTAGATAAAAGTATGTGAGTTAACATTGGTTTCCTTTGCCAACTTACAAGGTGTGTGTGTGTGTGTGTGTGTGTGTGTGTGTGTGAGGATGACATTGCATGGGGCTAGTGATGATGATGAGGGGAGATTAGATGAAGTATGTGAGTTAACATTGGTTTCCTTTGCCAACTTACAAGGTGTGTGTGTGTGTGTATGTGTGTGTGTGTGTGTGTGTGTGTGAGGATGACATTGCATGGGGCTAGTGATCTGGGCGAGTTGGAAAGAAGGGAGACGACGTGGTGAGGATGCACTGATCCATGTAGCTCTCTTATTGAACTTCAATTTTGCTACCATGGATAGCCAAATAGACAAGTCTAGTGTCTGTCCAGACAAGACATGAAAGGACTTGATTAAAAATAGATAAATATAAGTCTCATTGTAATATGGAAAGTGATACCAAATGAAACATGCTTTCCTGCCTTATGGGGGAAATCTATAGGAGATTTTGCCTACCTTTTGTTAGCAACAAATGCGCATCATTGACAAGAGAGCCTTTCAATGGTCAAATCGAAGTGACCGTAAACCTACACAAGTATATTTGATCGTGTACAAATCATGTGTGTACACTGCTATGGCCCAGGAAGGTCGATAACTACAATGACAAATTATCAGCAGCTTCTTGCTATGTGGATGAGCAATCGGTCAGTGCAATTGAGGAGGATCTTGCATGGTTGAAGTCTCAGCTACTCCATCAGCAGCTTCAAGCAGCTCCCCAAGCACTTGATGAATGACACCACCTCCGCAAAGCCATCAACCCTCGCACTCGTGAGCAGCACCTCGCTGACCTACGCAAGGACACCATGCCTTTGTTTTTGTGTGTGTGTGTGTGTGTGTGTGTGAGAGAGAGAGAGAGAGAGAGAGAGAGAGAGAGAGAGAGAGAGAGAGAGAGAGAGAGAGAGAGAGAGAGAGAGAGAGAGAGAGAGAGAGAGAGAGAGAGAGAGAGAGAGAGAGCATCTCCCATTTTGCATGGCTTGTGTGAGCCTGTGAGTAAGGGAGAGGTTTATTGGTGTGTCCAATTGTTAGTTAACAACGAGAGAGAGAGAGAGTGAATGTTGTTGGCGGCTAAATAGTCGAAAGAGAGAGCTGGTTGGACATGCAACAATAGAGAGAGAATGTGTGTGTGTGTGTGTGTGTGTGTGAGAGAGAGAGAGAGAGAGAGAGAGAGAGAGAGAGAGAGAGAGAGAGAGAGAGAGAGAGAGAGAGAGAGAGAGAGAGAGAGAGAGAGAGAGAGAGAGAGAGAGAGAGTTCAATGGTTGGCCTCTGTGGGCATGCGAGAGGAGAGAGTGAGAGAGAGGAGGCAGATAACGTGTACAATTGGGTAGGTATGACCGCCATGCACAAGTGGGTTGTGGCTGGATAATCTTGAATGATTGGTGTCGATACCTTGTGGTGGGCAACCCCATGCACTAACGAGTGACGATGCCTCCCCTTTCTATAGGCATAACAGTCAGTAAAGTGCAGTTTATGACATCATGGGAGTTGAGTGGCAGCTATAAGCATAACTACCGAATGGTAGCTGCTAACACCTCATATGGCTACTAAACGATAGTTATGACAGCTAATTGATCCTAGGTGTTAACGAGCATTCCTGCAGAGTCTTGCGACTACAAACGTGGGGTGGATACGCATACAAAAAAAAACTAATTGCATGCTGAGTTTGAAAATATAACAAAATAAATAAAAAAGTGGGTGCAACATTGCCGTGCATGCTGCCACGATCGCTAGCTATGACGGCAGTTGGTAGCGATGATCAAATGGTCTGAGGTTATCGTGGCACGACAATGCTGATGGCGCGCACTGATCGGGAGCTGGGTGGGGTGGTTACCACTGCATGTTGCCAATTGTGTTGCCACGAGCAGTATATTTAATTAATTATTTATTAGTTTTTTTTCACATTTGAATTGTTGAACCCTTGTCAAGGTTGGTTCCCGCTATGAATCAAAGCCGAAGTCGGCTGGAGAGTTTCCAATCTAATTGTTCATCAAATTAGTTTCTAGAGCCTCTTCAAGCCCTTGAGCTCAAAACTCATGGAAGAGATCTTCGAGATTTTTTTAGAATATTTTCTACGTCGCATTAAAAGACCTATTTCTTCAAACTTGGGTATAATTGAAGCCGAACCCTCTGGATTTGCCTACGATGCTAAAAGACTTCTTGGATTCTTGTTCTGCTGCTTCTTCTTCACAACTTGGATAAACTTCTTCAAGCTTGGATGTACCTCAAAGGTCTCTTAGGCTTATTTTTTATGACATTGGAGCCTCTTTTCCATTTCTTCTTCTTCGCCTTCCGTACTTTCTATTTTGCAGAATCTGATCATAGGCAGATACATCGTCTTTTGCTTGCTATGTACCTCTACCTTCTTAATCTCATCCACTCTACAATCTCACATTCTTCTGGTAAAAATACCCTTAAACATTTAAAACCTCCTATGCGTCATTAAAATAGTTGCGATGTTTTCAGGGGTTAGCTAATCCAAAAACCACTAGCTATTCACTATGTTTAACACCAATTTCTACAATTTTAATCGTTCAAAGGCATGTGCAAGCAGAAGAAAAATAGAAAAACAATTTTCAAAAGGAATTATAATACTTAGTTTTCATTATCAAGATCTTCAATCTTTAGAGCGTAGCCTATGCTCTCATACCACTGCTACAAATGGGAGCACGAAGAGCCATGCAAATACCGAGAATACTGCACTACAAACCATAAAATGATAAATACGCATACCTGGCACATCCACAAGCACGGAATAGAAGTTGTACGCGAACATAGAGAGAGAGAGAGACACACACACACACACACACACACACACAGAGAGAGAGAGAGAGAGAGAGAGAGAGAGAGAGAGAGAGAGAGAGAGAGAGAGAGAGAGAGAGAGAGAGAGAGAGAGAAAGCAAGAACGTGCAGGCGCACCTCCTAGAGCGGAGTGCTATACTGGCATGATAAGAGAGGAGGGAGGAGAGGAGAGGAGAAGTCACAAGCATTGGGTGCAATCTCCCCCCGTGCAAGAGTGACCATTTCCCGCTTGCACGTATTTACTTTATAGATTTCTTGAATGGTCAAAGTGTGAGTACAAACTAGCTAGCCGGTCATTAATTGCCAAAGCTCATAAAGAGCACTTAAATCATAAAATGTATATCCTTTCACATAGTCCAATAATTGATGATGCATTTGCCACCTGTCAGCTTCAATAAATTAGGTAATTATCAATTCCATTACATTCTTCACAAGTAGAGAAATTGTATACATTGATGTTGCACTGGTACTCTATCGAGTCATCAAACGCAATTCTATTTTATTGAGAGAGAGAGAGAGAGAGAGAGAGAGAGGAGGGGGGAGTGGGGCACTTGTGAATTTGCATTAATAACATGCATTACACTATATGAGTTGGCATTGCCCTAACTGCTCCCACATTGGCACGAGACAGTTTAGATCGTCCTTCTAGATTACATGCTCATCAAGCCAGTGCTAGAGGGAGGTGTTGTGAAAGACAACGGGGCATAGCTAAGAAATCCACACTGTAAGGTCACGGGGGAGACTTTGTGTGTGTGTGTGTGTGTGTGAGAGAGAGAGAGAGAGAGAGAGAGAGAGAGAGAGAGAGAGAGAGAGAGAGAGAGAGAGAGAGAGGGAGCACTTGTGAATTTGCGTTCTTTGGATAGCTACTGTGAGATCCGATGAGTAGGGTGAAAATTGAGCGCGCGAAAATGTTGTGGCTACAGGAATATGGAGGCAAGAGGCATATGCATCCAAAGTGGTCATAGAGGACAGGATGGTTTTTGGTTGAGGCAACCTATAGTTGTAGGTGCGCACAAATGCACATGCACAGGATGGCTTTCACTACAGTTGAGTAGAGGCAAGTTCTAGGATGGCTTGCACTACAGCTGGGGAGAGGCCAATTTTGGCGTATTCAGGAGAGGGGTAAGAGATGAATTGGACTTGCCGAGAGACACACTTAACCACTTGCCGAATTTCAATACTCCTCACGTGAGTGAGGCAGAGTGTGGAGAAAATTGTAATTGCTTCCACGCTCACGCGGTATGATTTAGGGCCGTGTCCCGAATTGAGAGGGGAAATAAAGGTGTGCATCAAGTCCCTCTAGCCAGTGCAAGCTCAAGTCTCGGGATTTAGGAGCTTGCCCCAGATTGAGAAGAGCAACATTGTAGGGCTCGAAGCACACCAAAGGAAGCTCATTTGGGACTCTTTCCTAATAGCTTGCATGCCAATGCGGTATGGTTTAGGAGTGTGCCCCGAATGGAGAAGAGCATTATCTTGTGCTTGGAGTCCCTCAATTGTCTGCCATGGTTCTTAAGGATCACTTTTTTTGTGCACACAATAATGTTTTTCTTCCAGTTACTAGGGCACAATGCGGATGCTCATGCAAAGCACAACTGAAGCCATGCAGAAAAGGATGGTTGTGGGGCTAAAGACGGGCGTGGGAAGCATGGCTTCCATACAATACACAATCAAGTAATTTGGAAGTCAAAGATCGTGGGAGCGACCATTTGCGTGGAGGAGGGGCCATGGAGGATGTATACGAAACTGATGAAGACCTGGCTCGATAGATTCACACTGACTAGGAACGTGTTATTCGCGAATCAGTTTTGTAGCATGTCAGCAAGCACAACAATGCGTGCACACGGTGTGTGTGTGTGTGTGTGTGTAAGATCTCCCATTTTTGGGTCTCTTCTAAAAATAAGAAAAATAACTTTCAATTTCTATTTTGCCAAATTTTGACTTAAGATGCTTGATTGGCAGTATTGGAAGGTTCTAAAGTAAAAAGCAAGGTCATTTCCATGTTCTGGTAGGTTAGACGGACGTTTGGTTCAGTTTTGGAAAAATTTGCTATTTTTAGTTTTTCATGCTTTTTATGCTTTTAGGTGTTTTTTTGCAAAAAGCAAGGTCAGATCCTTGATCTACGCGTTCCAAGGAAGCTATGGTCCAATTTTGTAATAATCGTTTTTTGAGTGCTTCTCACACTATTTTTAGCTTTTCATGATTTTTAGTGCTTTTTAGTGAAAAGCGAGTACGCTTTCTTTGGACGAGGGGAATCCGTGGTTCAATTTTAAAATGTTTTGTTTTCGTTTTGCTTTTTACACTATTTTTAGATTTTCTTGCTTTTCGGCTCTGAAAGATTCTTTTCTGGAAGTACTATCTCATAGATAGCCAAGATATCCTTTTCCCCTATTGGTATTTCTTTATATTGCTTCAATAAGGTACAAGATATGGGGCTCTTCTTAGCTTCTTCACAAGGTAGAGTGCTAGAGAGGGACACATGTGCACATATTTGATGGCCCTTGACCTCCCCAAATGCAGCTACATAAAAAGCTCCTCTTTGTCCGGGTTAGGATTTTAATACTAATCCTATTTCTTAAGCTCCTACAAGTTGGTCAAGGTTAGGATATCAATCCTAACCCCCTCCATCTTCAGCTATTGCCAAGTCGCTAGTTTTTGACATAAACCCCTTTCAAGGGTCATTTAGTATTCCCATTCCATATTAGAGCTCTTGACATTCCAATGTAGAAAAGTTAGCCATCACACCCAAATCATGCTAAATTTTTCAAAGGGTATCTCGATGCACTAGGATAACATACCCAAGCAATCTCAACCCCCCTCCCTCCTCTCGATCCCCATCCCCCCCCCCCCCCCCCACCTATCATTGTAACCTAGCACTTATGCAGCATACTGAACATTGATTTAACTAATGATTTTGAGAGTCTTTCATAACCATCCATTTTGTGTGAAATGTGTCCGAGTTATACTACATTCCAATATCATGTTTATGTAATTTAGAACTATTATAGAATATCATGGACCTTCACCAAAATAGATAAATTGATGATATTGAACGATATAGACCTTCCCCTCATGCACTCGACAATACCTCGTTGCCTATATCCATCGTCTACCTCCTACTTCATTCTTATAGCTCTAGCTACCATGACGACTTGTCTGTGTCTATTGCTACTTCTCTCGCACATCAACTATAAGTTCTTCTCAAAACACAAACATATGCACCCATACACAAATGTAGAGAGAATGATAACCCATAAAAAATCATAAGACCAAAGTTAAATTCCCTTAAATGCCTTTTTCCTATCAAAACATAGCTAGATAGTAAAGCATCTTAATACTTGAAGTGGTTTAGTCCCCTACCTAGACAAAATCAATCCATACCAAGAATTCCTTACAAGCTATTAGGTTTTGGTTCAAAATCTACTAGATTTGGTTTCATGGCTATTAGGTTTTGGTTAGTCAGCTATCAGCTATCAGGTTTAAAAGATTTTAAGTTTGGTTTAAGAGATACTCGGTTTTGTTCTAGTTTACAAGCTAGCAGATTTGGTTTGATTTGAACCTAGCTAGATAACATTCCTCTCACTAGGTGCAATTCTATCGCTGTGAAATCCTTGGATGAGCAAGATAACATGTGATAACTCACATTCACAGCCAAAAGACTTTCTTACATGTTTTATGACCTCTAACACTATTTTTCTATCATCATTTGATTACATCAGCAATACAAATCTTACATTGCATTTTCTTCTCTTATATTCCCCTTGCAAGCCGAAAAGAGGGTGGCTACATTTTTTTTTTTGAAATGAGCCCCTCGTATAAAGGGGGCTTTGTTGAATGGTCTTATAAAATTTACGCTCATGATCAATGGATAATGTAAAGTATCAACCAAGTGTTTTGAATGCATAAATGTCCCGTGGAAGCCTACACGAGGGTGCCCATTTTTCTTATTCTTGAAAAAAGTGTTCTTGGTACAAAGGGGGCATGATTGATTTTTTTTGCAGGAAGAGTATGGTCATATGAGGTCAATGGTATTTAATATTTTCTTGTTTGAGTACGTAAAATGCCTTAAATTCCCCATGAAAATGCACATGAGGTGGTCATTTGTTTTTTGAAATTAAACTTTTGATACAAAGGAGACTGTTATATTTTTTGAGTCAAGGGGCGAAAGAAATTGGGGTTTAAGTAAGTTTCCTATGATTGTGTGTGTAGATGGGTAAAAGTTATCTAGAAGAGGCAAAGATTGATATTGATCCTTCAGTCATGTGTTTATGAAGATAAATTAGTGTACGACCTTATTTTGTTCTAGAAAACGTGATATAGTATATCAATCCCTTCTTGATTTTTTAAGGTACTTGATCTCTATTTGTGTCTATGCATTGCGCAAGGCATGTTGCATTCACATATTGCAAGGATATGGGGAAGGTAGTTCAGTTTTTTTTGTTTCTAGCCAATCACAATTACGTTTTGGATGGCTCAGTCCACCCAATTAAGATTGATGGATTCTTTATAAGACGCAATGCAAAACACTCCATGTGGTTCTTTGAGTGAGATGGATAGCTATTGCATATCTATCACATATGAAATGTGAAGTGTTATAATTAGAGAGATACTATTATTGATGCTTGAGTATTTTGTGGCATGTACAATGAATAGCTGGTTTTTTGTTACATTGACGAAGCACCACAATTGCAATATTGAACAGATGTGAGAGGTAGATGTATTGGGACATGCAAGCATAGAGAAGGGTCGCCATTGCATGTGTATATAGACTAAAACTGTCCTCCATGCTGTGGACAATTGCCATGCACATATTCCAGGCACTTAGTTTAAGAGAATACTGTATGGACATTGAACTTTGAGTTCTTCTTTTACTGGATGTATGCTTTGAGGTTCATACACTACCAGATGTTCAAGCTTAAAGTTGAGACTTTGTGAAAGTTATGTAAGTTTTTTGGTGTCTATCGTATATAAAATGTGTGCTTTAAGGTTTTATATTCTGTGCCATTAAACAAGGCTCTAGATTAAATGCCAAAAAGCTTGCAAAAATTTGGTTGATTGCAAAATCTCGAAATCGAAAGTTCGCTAAAAAAACACACTCCTTGCATAATATCTGTTAAAACTCAAGTGCATCTACTCTAGTGAGGGAAAACTTCCAAAATAGCTACTTCATAATGTTCATATAGGTAAGGTCATTGAACTTCATATGAGAGAGAAATTGGCATGCAATAACAGTTGCAAGTCTTTACTACTCGTTGAAGAACTACAACCCACTTCAACTTTGCAAGATGTTGCATGCATCTCCACATTGATCCTAAATGAATACCTTTAACACTGTTCTCCGGCACAACTTAAATTAGCATTAAAAAGGACAACTGCCCTGGGGAAAATCATCACGATCACAACCTCCATGGAAATCCTTTCGAGGGCTCCAAGGCTCATCTCATCAAATTTATATTCCTATAAAAGCATTGGCCGCATGTTGAGCATCATGAAAATCCATGAAACACGAGATAAGAGGGTTCCCTGATCATTTCCTTGAACCCCAAATATGGACGGAAGACATGTGCAGACGGGTGCAATCGGATGGAAGGCCTTCAACAAACAAGGTGGGATAGACATCAAGAGGC
This sequence comes from Adiantum capillus-veneris, assembly GCF_014529385.1. Classification (NCBI taxonomy): domain Eukaryota; kingdom Viridiplantae; phylum Streptophyta; class Polypodiopsida; order Polypodiales; family Pteridaceae; genus Adiantum; species Adiantum capillus-veneris. The sequence goes on from NC_140954.1 coordinate 45,230,559, forward strand.
AATGGAGCTCCTCCTCAAGGGGGCGCAGACCCAGAAAAGCACGGTCATCACGGGCAGACAAGCCAAATCTTGTGGCACTAACTCCACCCAGCCCAAGATGCTCAGCTGAAGCTATTTCTACTACAGATAGCCCCGAACCATAACCTCCAAAGATTCTAGCTCCCTCAGGTGTAGGAGGCGATCTTCTTGATTATACTATCAGGCTCGCTCTGAGATGCTTCATAGGAACTTGGAGGGCCCTAGGAGTTAGAAATGTAAGCACCATTGGTAGGAGCGAGGTCATCATACTCGGCTCTGACACGCTTCACATGCACCTGCTATCGTGAGCTCCACAACCAAGCAGACGTAGATGTCTCTCTCTTTCTCTCTCTCTCTCTCTTTCTCTCTTTCTTTCTCTCTCTCTCAAGAGAGAGAAAGAAAGAGAGTCTTGAGAGAGAGTCTCTTGACTCTCTCTCAAGACTCTCTCTCTTTCTCTCTTTCTTTCTCGAGAGAGAGTCTTGAGAGAGAGTCTCTCTCTCTCTTTCTCTCTTTCTCTCTCTCTCTCTCTCTCTCTC